>NW_004949099.1:38703855-38719992 GCF_000317375.1 Microtus ochrogaster | reverse complement strand
ATAAAAAAAAGAAACAAATCTTTACAGGGTAAAACAATTGTCCCACAATATATGGGTATTCAGACATTTAGTCAGTATTGTGGACATAAATTTGAGGAACCCTCGGGGATGTGATGAGGAGTTGATTCAGTAAACCAAGTATACATAGCAGGTTGCCCTCCCTAATGTGGTCTAAAGAGATCAGAAAGGGAGTCCCTCCCACAAATGAAGGGGTTCCTGCTGCCTGAGTGCTTTAAGCTAGGTTTTCAATCATTTTCTTCTTCTTCAGAATTGAACTAAATGTCCATTTTTGCGGTCTTTACAATCCAACTTTCAGGTTGGTATTTATGCCTTATATTTTCCTGATTTTCAGGATCGAGCTCCACAATTGGCTCCAGGGTATCCAGCTCGCTGACTGTAGATCTTGGGTCTCCACAGCCTTCATAACTGCCTTATAGTGTACCCACGTCTCCTCTCTCTCCCTTTGTTTTACTATAGAGCCCCTGCTAACACTCATACCTGAATATCTGAGAAACAAGAGACTATATGTTGCCAGACAAGCATGGTCTCCAAAGCAGGACAGAGACTATGAGTTGGGAGTAGGGATGAACACATCCTGGAGATGAAGTCAGCTAGCCAAACCAGGGCCCTAGAGAGGCAATAACAAGTACCTAAGGACAATTCCCCAAAATCTACAAAGCTTAATGCAATCAATTCTTTCCTTCTGAAGGGTACTCAGGATAATTAAAATGTCAGGCTGCTTTGGTTTTTAATTGGGATATCAGTTTAGCTTTATTTTCTCACACAAATCATGAAATGTTGATGGAATTTATGTGATCTCTGCTAGAGAAAGGGGGAGGGATCATCCTTTAATAAATGCTGTCTTGTAAACATGAACACTTCAAAATATGGGCTCTGTTGGGGTCAGTTGCATCTCTGACTATCTAACCTTTGAGTCATTAGCTCATCAGAAAATTTGCATAAATTATTTTGCAGTGCAGCCCTTCCCTGAGCTACACTTTAACATTAAATCCTCCATTTTTATCCAAATTCAATATAAGAAATGTCCCCATAAAGATCATCCTAGGGATAGCTACATCACCCCACATACACCCCCATATGCAGAAGGTTCAGAGAGCATAGCAGAAGAGGGGGAAATTATTACGAAAGCCAAAGGTCAGAAAGGACTGGAGGGGAACAGAGTCTTCTGCACATGACAGAGCCATTGCAGTCATGAACCCACGGCAGCAGCTGTGGTTGCCTGTGGTCGCTCGTGGTCAAGCCAGTCAACATGGGGAGGGGCATTGACAAGGCTTCACCACTGATTGAGGAGCTGTGGATGGCTGATGGCTTTGAAGGGAGGGAAAGTCAGGTTTCTTCAAGGATGTGGCCCCCAGGAAACTAATCCAATGCTTAAGTGTATGGGAAGCACAAGCTGGACTGGACAGGTTATTTTAAAAGAGGAGGGGCACACAAAGTTGAGGAAGTGGATAGAAGGGAGTGAATTCTGGAGAAGTTAGGACAAGGAGTGGGAGGGTGAATCGGATCAAAATACAGGGAGGCGATTTGAATGAGAATGCCCTCATTTGAAAGCTTTGTCACCAGAGTGGAACAGTTTGAAAGGATTAGAAAGATTAGGAGGTGTTGACTTGTTGGAGTCTGTGTGTCATTGGGGTTGGGCTTTGAGGTTTGAAAAGCCCATTCCTAGCTGTGGGGGAGGGTGTCCACCTGACCGTCTTCCTGCTGCCTGTGGATTGCAAAGCTCGAAGTTGCTGCTCCAGTGCTTTCCACCATGATGACCAGAGTGAGCCCCCTGAAGCTGGAAGCAAGCCCCTAATTAAATGCTTTCTTTAGAAGAGTTGCCTTGGCCACAGTGCCTCTTCATAGCAATAGAACAGCAACAAAGACATACATTGTATAAAATTCTCAAAGAAGTAATAAAAATATTATGGTTTTTTTTTTATAAATAAAAGATTATGCTGGGCGATGGTGGCGCACGGCTTTAATCCCAGCACTTGGGAGGCAGAGGCAGGTGGATCTCTGTGAGTTCGAGACCAGCCTGGTCTACAAGAGCTAGTTCCAGGACAGGCTCCAAAACTACAGAGAAACCCTGTCTCGAAAAATAAAAAAATTAAAAAAAAAAAAGATTATGCCAAGAGCTATAGAGAGATGGTTCAGCAGTTAAGAGTGCTCTTAACTTAACTTAAGATACTCTTCTAGGGGTCCTAAGCTCAGTTCCCAGCATCCATGTTGGATAACTCACAAACACCTGCAACTCCAGCACCAGGGGATCTGACATCCTCTTCTAGCCTCAACAGATTCACATGTGCACACACACACACACACACACACACACACACACACGTGCACACACATACATAATTTTAAAATGTTTAACGTATGAAAGTCTTTTTTAGTCAGGCGGTGGTGGCACACACCTTTAATCCCAGCACTCAGGAGGCAAAAGCAGACAGATCTCTGTGAGTTCGAGGCCATCCTGGTCTACAAGAGCTAGTTCCAGAATAGCTAGAACTGTTTGTTACACAAAGAAACCTTGTCTCAAAAAAAAAAAACAAACAAAAAAAAGTCTTTAAAAAAACATTCTAGCCTTATATGTGAACTTGAAACTGATCTCTATGTTGTTGGGCACCTTTAAAGGAAGTTATACTTTATAACAGAAAAGAGTTTGTCCTTCCCAGCCCACAAATCAGTTTATTCCTGCAGCTGCCAGGAGCCACAGTTCCTGTTGCTCTGCCTACCAGGAAGCTCGGCATGAAATTCTGTCTGACTTGCGTCTGTCACCTTCACTTTCAGTTTCTATCATCTGTATTTCTCTTGCATTTCCCTACTTGCCCCAGACAGCACAGGCCTTTTTATCTGTCTTTTCAAAAAAGGAATCATTTGGGGACTTTTCTTTATTAGTCTCCAACTCAGACTTCATTTTGAGAAGAAGACAATAGAAGCATGCCTGAGACAGAGCCTAGCATAGAGCTCAGGCCTTCCTTAGTTACACCTGTCACATGGCTGCTTCCCCCAAAATGGGCTCCCCCCGCTAGCCCTGCTGAATGGCAAGTCTAACCATCTTCCCACAAGCCTCCCCAATCAAGGCACAGCAAAGCGTACACATGGAACCATCATGTTGCTTCACCCTGCTCCCTAGGAAACAGTATTCCCCTCCCCAGTGCACAGTCTAACGGTCATCTGTTCTTGCCTCTCCACAGACTCTGCATCCGGGCTGCTGGCTCCCCTAGGTGAGTGGATAGACTGGGCCCGTGTCCCCCAATGCTGCAGATGCTGGCCATGAAAGGGGAGGAAAGGGAAGAAGCAGTGAAGAATCCAAGCCAATGCCAACCATGCAGCCTGAGATGCATGGCTGGGAAACATGCAGCAGCCGCAGCCTCAATGATGGCAGTTACTGTGGGAGCCATGCAGCCCTGTGCCAGGCGTTTTCAGACAGTTGCTGATCCCCACACCAGTCCTCCACTGCAGTGCGACTCACATTTGCGAGACGTGAAGATCTCCAACCTTGCTTTGCTAAAAAGGTGTGACCTGCTCAAACAAAATCTACTTACATACAAGGGACACTTAATCTGATGTCTTTATGGGACCCTGGGGGTAGCAAATGGTACCATTAATACCAGTCAATCTGCTAGCAACAGCCACTAAAGTGCTGATGGAGCTGGCAAAAGTGGCACTACCCATCCCAGCTATGTTTCCTCTTGGGCTCTGTTCATATGATTTTGTGAGCAAGAACATTCCTTTTAAAAGCCCCAGCTGACACATACACACACGCACGCACACACACACACACACACACACACACACACGCACGCACGCGCACACACACACACACACACACACACACACGCACGCACGCACGCACACCTATCCTCCGCCTTTTCTCTGCTGGAGGCTTGGGAAATGTGAATGCCAGGGCTGAGAAAGGGAGTTTTGCTCACAAGCAAGTGGAGGTGAGGAGCATCGATGTGGACCCTGATCTAGAAAGATCATCTTCATAGTAAACAGAAGGGCTATAGCATCTGCCCCTAAGTCACCCATTTCGAATCTCCCTAGACCTTTCAGGACCAGAGACCAGCCTTCCTACTCCCTCCTGGGTGTGCCTGTGGAGTGTCCCTCACAAAATGCAGGCCCTTCTGTTGTTGTTTTTGGAAAACAAATGCTTCCTTCCAAGATCCCCCCTCCCAGTTAATATCTGTGCTCAGGACTCTGAGTCCCTGAACACATCACACTGGATCTGTGCAGGTTTGCGATCTCAACTTCATGACTTCCTCCACATCTTTCTAGTCCCTCTGGACCTTACTGGGTTATGATCCAAGCCATCGCCGACCCAGAAGTTGCTCAACTGATCCTAAACCGTGCCTCACGTTCCCACCACCTACAGGCCGTGACTCTCTGCTAGTGTGGATTATTCCCATTTTAGTCACTTTTCCAAACCCAGTTATCAAAAGAGTAGTGCTCCTCCACAGACAGCCATGTTTCATCCTCCCTAATGCACAACCCTCCCTCACTGCAGGAAGTGGGTTTAATCTACCTCCAGTCCTGGGATCAGAGTCTCTGATTAATTTTTGCAAACACATGTATCCTACCCAGCACAAGTTATAGCCTTCTCTCTGCTTATACGACCCCCTGTGAGGCCAACTACAAGGCCCCCAGAATGCTATGAATATGGAGAACAGCAGGGGCCATGTGGCTGAGCACACAGAAGGATGCCAGAACCTTCCACCTGTGTGGAGTCTGGGACCCAGAACTACTGGGTTAGGGAAAGTGTTTTTCTGGTCCCTGCACAGCCTGAAGGAGTGGTCACAGCCTCACTCAGACCCCCAACCCCCAACTTTCCAGGCAGAGACGTGTTCTGCAGATTGCCTACAATGTACTCAGCCTCCGATGGCTGCCTTCTGTTTGGGTAGGTGTATGCTTCCTGCTGCCCTGACCCTGTCCACAGCTCCCAAGGACCTGGGCTGCTCTGTGGCCTCAGGGCTCTCTGAAGACTTCATACACCAGGAGCTGCATCCATGCTGACTGAACATCAGATCAGGAAGGAAGCTGACTGGGGTATGCCAGGAATTGAGAACACTCAGAAAAATAGTTCAAGAAATGAACTTAACAACAAACTCTTCCATTTCCACACCACCCATTAAGAGCCAAGTTCTTAAAATCACCTGCTAAGAAATGACAGTGGGTAAGATTATGTCTGAATCATAGGCAGGGAAACAGAGGCCCTGAAGAAGAAGCAACACTCTCAAATCGGACAATAAATGAGTAGAACACCCAGGCTCCATGCCTGTTCTTGGGACTTACCTAACATAACGCCTAATGCCTTGTGCTGTCAACGTGGAAAGGGAAGAAGCCCCAAGATGAATGCTTAGAAAATGGCTCATCCAGCTCAACTCATTACAAACTCAAGCCCTAACTGTACAGCACATGATGATTCCAAATGGCTAATGTATGGGAGCTGCAGCTCAGGACACAGGCTTGTCACTGATGAAGAGCTCTGCTACAAAGCTGGGGATGGACAAAGCAGAGACAAGGGATAGCAAGCAAGGTGAGCAGGAGGCTGCCTGGGCATGAGGAGTCAGAGAGGGCAGCAACACAAGCGGTGCGGAGAAGTGGTTGATGACGCAAAGAACAGAGAAAGAGAGAGCAAGGTGGATGGTGGATGGAAGGTGTGAAGGAGAAGAGAGACTGGGAGGAGAGCCAAGAAAGCCAAGCGGTGTGCTGGGGATGCAGATGACGGCATACAGTTCTCCAACACTTTAGGTTCTCTGCTACAAGGCTTGCCACGATGGACTCTCCTGCCACTCAAGAATGGATACTAGAGACTTGCTCACCTTCTTCCCAAAGACCAGATAGCAGAGATGGAAATAGAGACCATGGCACAGGTAGAATGGGGTGAAAACAGTATCTGCTATTCAAACGAACCAAAGAAAAAGGACAAGAACATATTGGAGAAAGCGAAAGAGAGGAGAAGGGGGTTGGGCGAGTTAGGATCCTACCAGGAAGACTAAAAGATTGAAACATGGGTTGTATTGCTAAGAGACCAGGCAGACATTGGCTGGGAAGTGTGGCATCCCAGAACAGAGGTGGCACATGGATTCGTAATAATAGGATTAGAAATAAGCAAACTAAACCAGAGGATCAAGAACGCAGCCATATGGGAAAACCATCAGTGTAAGAAACTGGGCACAGAAGTACACAACTATCGTCCTAGTACTTAGGCAGTTGAGACAGGAGGCCTGCAAGACTGAGGCCAGCCTGGACTACACAGAAAGACTCTCAGTGCTCCAAATAAGTATATAAATAAAAATAAACAAGTAATAAAATAATCAAACACATGACTCCTCCAAATTTATGTTTTATCAAAAAAACCTTATAGGTGATCCTCATCTCCACGTTTGCTTATTATTTGATTGACATTTGTTACTCCAGTTTAATAAATCATAAGAACAAAATGTACAGATTCTATCCTTATCTTTGGAGAATTCCTAAAGTCTCAGACTCATGCTAGCATTCAATGCATGATTTTTGACAGGCAGGAGACCTGTCGGCAGTGAAGACTGTGCACAGCTATTATATTGTTAGCACAGTTAACAATGTAAGTTGGTGTTCATCACTCTAAGGATATTGCCAATACTGAGGATGAGATGGGGAGGCAGGGATGGCAGCACCAAGAGGCAGTAGATGCAGGGGTTCTGCTCCTGACCTGGAGGTAGAAATGGTTGTTAGAGTGAGAATCAGGATCTGTGCAAAGGTAAGTCACTACCTGTGAAACAACACCGTGGGAGGCAGAGACAGCAACAAACGGGAGGTCTTACTCATAGAGCACCACTCAGGGTTAACACAACCACCGCCTATGCCAGTACGTCAGCCCCACTCCTTTCCCTAAAACGCGTGAGGAAAAAGAACGGAAAGTTTGGGAACAAATAATTCTCTTCTCTGGGGAGCTGTGTTTGCTGAATTTTGTTGTACAAAGAGACATGAGGAGAGGTGGAGAATTCACTGGGGAGATTTTTAAATTGTGCATACGCTGTTCTAATTGAAAACTCCCTCCCACACCATCTACGCTGTGAGGCACCCAGCCCACACAGCACAACCTCCAGGGAATGACTTTTCCACAGCACTGGTTCCCGAGCCTCATTCCATACCAACCGAGCAAACTGCGATCTCCAGGTGAGACACTGGCACCGAGCTTGTGAGAACATCGCCTACATGGTTCCAGTCTCCTCACATGTGAAGAACCTCCTAACTTCTGGAAGAGCAAAAGCCACCACTCCGGCCACAATAGTATGCCCATAGCGTCTTTGGTGCTGTTTTCTCCCCACATCCCTGGCTTAGCACAGCTTGTGGCCTGATCCCATTGCCAGGTTCAACACAGAGAAATGCCTGATGGGTCTAGAACTTCAGGAGCAACAGAAAAGGAGGTGCCACAGAAAAAATAAATAAAGATGAGATGTTTGGCTTTCCAGACAGCATGGAAGTCTGACAGACAGACAGGCAGACAGACAGAGGGACACCAGCTCTTCTCTGTCCCACCCACCTCCTGGCCACATATTTAGGATCCCTGGGGAGACAAGTTTGCCTTCAACTCCATGAAAGCCACATCCACATGGCCCAGTTCCCAAAGCATCCGCAAGCATCCAGCCCTCAGGAGGCCCCGAATCCAGGAGAAACAAGTGCATACTTTCTTGGTGGGGACTTTGATCTTCAAGAATTCTGCTTCCCTGGCCAGCACCTGCCATGGGGCGTGGATCCGGACAAAGACAGATCCCTGGCTTTTGCTCTGCAAGATACAAAGGGAAAAGAAATAGAAACACTTGTAAGAATACAGCGAAAATTCTCAGTTCCCAGCTCTAGAAGCCCAGAGTTCCTGTTCCTTCAGTTTGGGACTTTTGTCTCTTTTAAATGTCCTTTGGAGCCAATGTTACACACTCGTACCCAATATATCTATTCTGTTCCAGATATGCTCTGGTCCCAAAGTGTCTGTGTTCCCAAAGTATAGTCCACAGAGGCTGGTGGCTTCATGGGGGAAATAAAATAATTTTATAAACAGATTTGAAAATTATACAATTATGATTTCCATAGAAACTGCACTAATGCATTAACAGTTGGTCGGTGGGGATTCAAGGCACCAATTTCTTGGCTTGTCTCCAGCCACAGGCTTTATTGCTCACTGATGAAATCTGTGCTCCTCCTCTATGATTGTGCTGGATGCTTGTGTCAGATCACAAGTGACCACGTAACCTAAGGGCAAGTGACAGAGACCACAGTGCTTTAAATGCCCCACTCAAAATAATATCAACCCATCAACCCTATGCGAGGTCCAGTGTGAGCACAATGTGCGTCTGCATCCCAGGACAAGCAATCACACTGCCCATGGATATCACTCAAAGGAACGGACGTGCAGTGATGAACACCGGAGAAAGAGGCTAAGTCAGCCACCTGCTCGGCCGTGGTCGCCATGTCTGAAATAAATACTTGTCAGATTGTCCCAGAGACTCACCCTCATCTTTGAATAAAAGTAAATTCTAACAGATTTTGTCACCAAAGAATGAAAGAGGATGAAAACTGAGTAGTAAAACCTGGCAAAGAAGCCACTATTTGTGATACCTTTAAAGTAAATTAAAGAGAAATAGTCACGAATACTTTGTGCAGAGAGAAAATGAACATGTTGGTTGTGGATTTCTTCACCAAATGACTATTGGAAACTACATGGAACCTTTGTACCACGGTGGGAAGAAGCAGACGAGGCAGCAGATGTACCGTCTGTATTGGGATAAAGCCATTGAGGTAGATTAAGACCCAGGCTCTAGCCCTTCTCTCCAGAAATGCTGGTTGGGAACAGCTTCCATTCGCTCCTGGATACCCATGCCCTAGAGGAGAGGAGGGTTTTCCTGACCAAACACACTTTGTGAGGCAAGGAACGCGGGGTCACGCTGAGAAGACAGGGACTCCATGTGCAGTCTGCATATGCGGGTGTCCAGTGAAATTCATTCCCCAGGTTCATTTACAGGGAACCGTGCTCTATAATCTTGGTTTAGGGGTAAAGATAACAGTGAAAGCCATGAATCCATAGCCTTGACGGTGACTTTCCAGTGTGCCAGGGAGACCAGCAGCCCTGTGCAAGGGGCTGCTTCCCTCTCGGACTATGAAGATGTTCACACATCTCTGAAATGAAGACAGATATTTTAGAGCTCTCATGATACAAAGGAAGAATACGTATTCTTACATGATGACTCTCACACACACACACACACACACACAAACACACACACACACACACTCCTTCCGTAATTCAGGCTTCCAGAACCTAATACTTCAGGAATGAAAGGTCCCCAGCGTTGAGACAGAAGAATGAGGAATACTCCAGAAAGACAGGTGTGATGATTGTCTCTATTTAATAGTCATGGAAACCAAGCAAGGAAGACTCAAGTGATTTATTTACCCAATGTTATGAAAAGAACTAAATATGATAAAAATAATTTTCAAAACCCAGAAGTGTTTGCTCTCCTTGATGGTTTTTCTCCACTCAGTGGAGAGAGAGACAAGCATTGCTATTGACTGAAACCACCTACCAATCACTACACGATCAAATCAGAAGGCGCCAAAGGAATCTAGTGACCGCCCTCTGATGGACACTCCGCCCCCCCCCCATTGGCTCCCATGTGCAGCGCAGTTCGGACACAGCTATGGGAGTGTCCTTTGGTAAAAAGCTCCCAAGTTTCCACTTCCTGCCTCTGGTTGGAATAGCCAGGGTGACGAGACAGTACCATCGATCACTTGCTGCTATTTCTAACGGTAACTTGAGCTTTTGCTCAGTGAAATTCAACAATAAGAAAAGGAACCATCTGCAAGGTGGCCCTCTGTAGCCTCAGCTCTCTTTTGTGGCCCCGGAAAAGATGTTGTCGATGAAAGGTGACAAGCAGCATCATCCCTCACGCTTAGATGAAATCAAGACATCATTAATTTTAATATCCTATGCTTTGTCTTTATTTCTGAATTGAGACAAATGTCTTTTTAACTTTATTGAGACATTGTGTCTTGGGCTCGTGCCAAATGTCCACTAAGTGGGTACAGATGTTTAAAGTTTAAGAAAGGGTTGGGGGAGCAAAGGCCAAATTCCACGGCAGTGGTGGCAGACTGTTAGCTGTCCCCAGACAGCCATCCTCATTTTCTTCATTTTTCACCGAGCAGATGGTCCTCTAGGATCAAGACTATATGTCCTTTGCAGCGAGGCGTTCCCAGAATTTGGGTAATTGCTGGCCAACATGATGAATGTGTTACGAAGCAGCTTCCAGCAACCTTCTTCAAAGACAATAGGTACCTTTGACTCTTCATCTTCTTCCCTCTCCGTCTCTGTTGCCTGGATACGGCCTTATAACTAAGACCTTGAGGTCAAAGTCCAGACCAGCAACATCAAAAAAATTAAAAGAGAATCTGGGTCTAGGGCTGTCCCCTGCATCTTTATGGGAAAGACAAAATGTTTGGCCATTATGATTTTAGACGCTCTGCCCATGACAGCCCAATCTTACACCAACCGAGGCAAGACTGTTTCTCACTAGGGATGCTAATTTTCTGCAGCAAAGTATTCTGCCTTTCCATTGTCTGTAAAATTAAAAATTTGGGATAAAGTATCTTCTAGTGTGTCTTGTAAAATGTTCCATGAACATCAGTTTTACCAGGCTCCACTCATACAGCAAGCCTGCTTCTTAGCTGCAGGGACTGTATCCACTTCTTTTATATTCCTCAGGCCCTTAGCACAGCATTGCACAAAATAGTGAGTTGCCGATGAGGGAAAACTGGTTTCTGTTAGATTAAAATTGTGAATCAGAAATCCTGTTTCTGTTGGGCTTTGTACTTTAAAAATTATCTACAGGGTTTTTAAGATACCCCTTGTGCCACAAAGGAACTTACCGACTCAAGCTAGACAGTATCTGCCGAATTTGAGAGAAGGGTTCGAACACACTACTTTCAGATCCTCACATGAAATTTAACATAAAGATAAGACATTCCCCATCTTACCCATCCCTAAAAGATTTTATACCTAAATGTTTTGTCTGGAGGATCTCCCAAATCCAGCCAGACAGTTAGCATTAAAGTTCCTGTCAAATGCACTGAAACACAGAATGCAGTTGTCAGCAGAGGAGAGAGACAGTGTAAGAAGCCCTGGGCGATAAATCTTCCCACCAAAGGTTATCAGTCTCTTTGAACTCTTGTGAGTTAGCTCCCCAAATGTGTTCACAACTAAGCACAAAACAAAGAGCTGGATTCACAAAGTAGGCAAGGAAAACGCACTTTTCCACACTGTGGGATGTGGACCCCACACTGTGTGGCATGACTGGATGTGGGGTAGCTTGACTGAGAACAGGAGTTATAAAAAAAAAAAAATGTGTGCAACAGTAAAAAGTTTCTGAATGCACAATGGCCAAAAATTAATTCAAAATTAAGCAGGTAATAAGACTGAAGTGTTTCTGGCAATATTCACCTGAGATGTACCATGGAAGTTCACCAAAGCCTTGGCTCCAAGCACATAGCGTGTGCACTTTGGCCATATGTCACCACGCAGTGCCAACGGGTGCTTCTGAAGTCACTTCACTGGGACTGGAGACTCCTGTTTGGCTGCTGGGTTGGTTGGTTGGTTGGTTGGTTGGCTTGATTTGGTTTGTGGGAAGAAGTGTTTTCTCTCTATATACACAATTTTCTGTTTTTACATAAACAGAACGGTTTCATCATGAAAAAACAAAGCACTTTAATATTGCACTCAGCCTATAAAGAATTAAATTAGTACATCTATAGATTGAACTGTGTTAGTATGTATAATTTTAAAAATGGCTGAGTGAGCTTCATTTACAAACCATTAAATGAATTTTGACTTTGGATCAAGACAGAGTTTCCAGTAATTCTTAAAATGATCTTAAATTTACTTCTGTTATTTTATACCACATATTTATATGAAGTAAAGTTCTCAACATCAATGACTATAAAACCAAAATACTGAAAAATGTTGAAGATATTTTTCTGTGCCCTTCAGTATCAAATATGCACCTGAGATTTAATATTTTATGTAAAATGAACAATCATATTCATCTCATTAGTATGTAAAATTGCTTTTGTCTTTAATGAATGGTAAAACTAGATAGAAAGATAGATAGATAGATGATAGATAGATAGATAGATAGATAGATAGATAGATAGATAGATAGATAGATAGATCAACAGACTTTTAAAATAAATATGTGAAATACATGTGTATTTGAGATCACTAAGATCACATAAAAATGAGTAAAAAGTGGTCACTGGTGAAGAAAGTTAAAGGAGTCCTAATCTAAGGTACCAGGCTTCCTCCTCCTCCCCTACTCTACCACACAGCCCTATTCATTGATGTCCAACTGTTCCACCCAACTTCCACCTCGGAGCTTCACCATCCAGCCATCTTCCCATCTCAGAAGTTTCTTCTGCTCAATCTTCTCACCTCTGAGTTATCCTGTCTCTCAGGCCCAGTCAACTCCTACGTGGGGCTCAGCTTGAGCACCTCTGCCCCAGGAGCTGTTCCTGTGTCCCTGGGTTACATTGGGTCTCTCGCTTTGACCTGTATAACTCACCCTTCATAGTTCCGCACTCACCCCTGCAGTCATCACAGTGTTAAGTGCTGCCCTTCGGTCTAGAACAACAGCTTCATGGAGACAAAGAACACACCGTATTGATTGTTCTTTTCTCAAAGCCACCATAGTGCCTGGCATATAGCAAATGTTCTTCAAATATTTTCTTTGGTTTCAATATCCATAAATATAGACTGTCGTATTTTAGTCCTGTGACTACTCTCGAAAACAGGAAACAACAGCCCACAAAGTAATTGGTGTCTTTTGGCCAACACAGTACAAATCTAATTGTTTGGGCGAAATAATTCAATTGCCCTTACATGTCTTTCCTGAATGTTTCTCTTATGTCAGGAACTAGTCATTCAAGCTTCCACCTGCTCTTGGGACTTGTAAGAACCCTGGGGGGCTTTTCCATTTCTGAGAACCTCTGGTGCCCATTGCATATGTAGATCTCCGTCCCTTCTCCTAGAAGCACTGGCAAATACCCCAGTACTCATGAAACCCAACCTAAACTAAACTTAAATTGTATATATTTGGGAGCATACTGCTTCATGAGCTAATAAGTACATTATAGCATTAAGTAGAAGAATCAGGGATAGCCTAAGAAATAAAAGAGCCTCATAATGTACAAGTTTGGGGTATGCTTACATGTCAAACCTTAGATGGTCATGGTGCTATTGAACACAGCCATGCTGCTAGCTCCTGGACCCAGAAGCCTGCTATTGAAACATAAACACAGATTGCAGCAGAGAGAATCCATGTGGCCACAGAACTCTGGAGTCAGAGAGACCTCCAAAGATCCCTGACAAACATTCTCTCAGGAGCAACTGAAGACATTAAGCCCCATAAGCTGAATTGGTTGGGTTTAGATACAGCTAGGTAGGAGCAGAATCAGGGTAGAATCTCATGTTACCTGGCACTGGGGTCTTTCCACATTACCCATCAGCTCAGGCCACCCTGAACCCTTCCCTGTAAGATATCAGTCACCGAAGGTACAAGAACAGGGTTTAAAACTAAGGTAGACATGCCCCCCACCCCGGCCACCTCTCTCCAGCTTCCTGGACGCTTTTGCAGACTCCTGGTGAGAATATACAGATTGTTTATGTCTTCTTGTTGTTATCCAAAGATTGCATGTGGCTTCCCAAGACCACGTCCCCCCTCTAGAGAGACAAGAGCGAATGGGATGCAGCTCCAGCCAAACACTGGAAACTGATACTCCATGAGACTCCTTCCCCACAGTCCTGCCAAACCAGCCCAGTGCTGACCCCAGAGGCTTCCGCGTACTCTGGTCCCAGGCCCTTCTGTGAGCCGAGAACATCAGCTGCAGTACATCACGACCCACGAACGGGGCTGCCAGAGGATGGGCGGGGAGAGGAACGTGGAGGCAACGAAGGGGGACAGGGTGGGTCAGGCTCTCGTAGACTCCGCTAAGATCACCAACCCAGGTGAACTGGGATCAGCAGGAACCAAAGGTCCATGGTTCCACGGTGAGGATGAGAGAATCCTCAGGGACCAAATTTAGAAGTGGAATATAAACTGGGACAACTCATTTCCAACACTAGAGCAAGATCCATTTAAGACACTCTCCACACCAATTGGTGGTGGCGCACACCTTTAATCCCAGCTCTGGGGTGGGGGGGAGCAGATCTCTGTGAGTTTGAGGCCAGCGTGGGCTACAGAGCTAGTTCCAGGACTGGCTCCATAGCTACTAAGAAACCCTGTCTCAAAAGAACAAAAACAAAAACAAAATCAAACAAACAAAAAAGGACACTCTGCGCAAGAGGTCCCCATCATCTAACCCTGTTCTTGCCATAACCAACTCCATTGTAGTTCTCACGAACTTTCAGCCTAGCAATGAGGACCTCCCAGAGACACTATGATTGACATTAAGCAAGGGAAGAATTACATAACTAGATAAGTAAAGACGAGACCTTGCTCTCCTGTGAGTTTCTGGGTGACAACCAGGGACATCTCTCCAACTCTGACTTTTTGCAGGCCTAGGTAAGGAAGGTCAGTGATCATCAAAAGCAGAAGGCAGATCCAAATGCCCACCAAACCCTGCCTCAAACCCATAAAAGACCAGCAGCATTTCCTTTGTTATGCAAAAGTCTTTACCTAGTCCCCAAATTAAGTCTGAAGGCAACAGGGAGAGACCTAAGGATCTGAAATCTGAATCACTTTTGTTCTATTTCTGGGCACCTAAAGGGGCAGGAACTCAGAAGTGACCTCAACTTGTCACAGAGTCTCCACTCTGGAGGACTTATCAGTGCGCTCCAGAGAGAAATCCCTACTCAAAGCCCTGTAGAAGACAAAAGGTTGAGGGACCCTGTAGGGCAGATGTCAGAGCCTCTACCATACCAAGGGCTTCAACCCTGGGGACCAGGTGGCAGAGCCTCTACCATGCCAAGAGTTGCATTATGTTTCATAAAGTACACATCTGGAAGAAGTGAGGGATAGTTATCATCATGTAGAAACAGCTCATGGGAAGGCTGGGAGGGAAGGCTCATGGTACTACTAGGACCTGAGGATTGGGTCCTATCTCTGCCACTCATCAGCTACATCATTTTTGACAAGTTTCCATGGTTGAAATTAAGACGCGATGTTTGAATAATTGTAATATAAAAATGCCATGTGACTATAAAAAGGAAGCCAGTAAAGGCAGATGTAGAATTGTTAGCGATAGATACGTTCCTTATTTGGCGATTGTTTCCAAGGTGTGTGAATTTATCAGAACACAACCTATTACATTTGAGCAGTTAGCAATATGCCAGTTGTAACTCAAGAGAGCTAAGAGGAAACAATACACAAAAAGTAAAATAATGCCATAAACTCCTTATTTGTTTTAAAAATAATTTTATTAAAATGTTACATTCTTTTCTCTTAAAAAATTAAACCAGCAAAGATAGAGCCACCCAGTTTTTGACAAAGATAGCAAAAACATACGGTGGGGGAAAAAGATAGGCTACTCAAAAAATAGTGCTGACGAAACTGGATATCCACCTGCAGAAGAATGAAATTAGATCCATATCTTTCACTGTGTACAAAAATCAATTCAAAGTGGATCAAAGAACTGAGTTCTAAAATCTGAGATGGACACTGGCAGAGGAAGTAGAGGCACTTCAAGATGCTGGGGTGGGCAAGAGCTTCCTAAACTCCAACTGCACAGGGTTATTCTGAAGAATCAACACACATGGGGGAGGGGCTACAGGCAATGGACAGTCATAGAGAAAAAGAAACTAACAGCAGAGGAAGTCTTTACCCACTGAACTTCAGATAGGAGTTAGTATCCAGAATTTGCAAAGAACTGCAAAAATTCAACATGAAGGAAACAAAACTGCCCATCAACAAATGAGCTAATAAAATGAACAGATGGGTCTCAAGAAAAGAAGCATAAGTGGTTAATAACTACCTTAAAAAAATCAACACAAGGATGTCCACTCTCTCCATACCTCTTCAATATAGTGCTTGAAGTTCTAGCAATAGCAATAAGACAACATAAGGGGATCAAGGGGATTCGTATTGGAAAGGAAGAAGTTAAGCTTTC
>NW_004949099.1:38692136-38701762 GCF_000317375.1 Microtus ochrogaster | reverse complement strand
CTAGACCTGGATGGAGGTGGGTGGTCCTTGGACTTCCCACAGGGCAGGGAACCCTGATTTGCTCTTTGGGCTGATGAGGGAGGGGGACTTGATTGGGGGAGGGGGAGGGAAATGGGAGGTGGTGGCGGGGAAGAGACAGAAATCTTTAATAAATAAATAAAAACATCAACATCCCTGGTCATCAAGAAAACACCATTTATATTATATAATCATTTAATTAGATATTTTACTTTTTTCTTTTTATTGAAAATAATTGTTTCTTGTAATATATTATGGTTAGATATTCATTTTAATTAATACATCTTCAAAAGTCAATAATAATAATGCCACACTAGCAAGGCTCAAATGAGATTATCAATATCTAAGTCTTTTGTAAACTATAAAGCATATTATATAAAATTGTTCATATAATGAGACTTTTAAGACTAAACTTAAGAGCATGCCTGGTAGCCAGAGTGTAGCGTATATGTTGTTCCTTGAGTCACAGAGGCTTGCCTTTGACTTATGTGGGAATCTCATCATGAGGGAAACTACAACTAAACCCACCGAGGTTATAGCCATTCTGTATTGTTCCACCCAAGTAAGAGTGGAAAATAGATGGAAGGCTTATGTGAGCAGTTTGTAAAATATTCCATAGGAATCTGGTAGCTAGAGTTAGAATTCCTATCAACAGAGAGAAACCTTAAGCACACTTGAAGAGAGTACAGAGCCTCTTCCAAATCCAAGGAAAACCAGTAGCCTGGGCTTCAGGCACACATGACCATTCCCAAGCAGAATGAGTATAAGTCATAGGCAAATCTTGAGGGAAAAAAAAGAGATGCCTGATGTCTTTATCATCTGTCAACAAAAGTGTTTTTGGACAACTGACATCCAGCAAGTGGAATTAGATTTTTATAGACTCCAAACAGGCAACAAAGTGGTTACCTTCCTGTCATTCCTACCAGGACTCTGGGAGCACAACACTATCCAGGTGATGGAAAATACATAGATAGTAGGGGACAAAGAGCTAGATACTCAAACGACAAATGACCAGTAATTTCTGGTTGGTCCATGATAGTTCCAATTGATTCTCCTGCCTCATCCCATCTAATTTAATATTAGAATATTCTCAAAATGGTTCCAGATTGGACAATAAACTACAAAGCCATCCTGCGGATCACCAGCAGGTGACACTAAGGTAAGCTCTATCAAATATTAAGACATTGGTATACTCGTTACATTTGGGTCACTGCGCCTACTATGGTGGGGAAGATAAGATGCAGCAGTAAGATTCACAAAAGCAGGAGCACATGGCAGAGTCTGGTTGCATCCTATAGAGGAAGCAGAGGGGAAGGGGAAGAGGGTGGGTAAGGTATAACCTTCAAATAATTGTCCTGGTGACTCTTCTTAACAGCCCTCCTTCTCCTCTCAAATCTCACATCTGCTCCATAGCATGTACCTACTCTCATGCCCCTTTCTTCGCAAACATTGAAATGTTAAAATCTAGGATCCATTTGTGAGAGAAAGCACATGGTTTTTCTGACCTCCCGTCTTTTGACCAATGTGGAAAATATCCCATTCAGAGAGAGAAGCATCTTCTGGTACTGAAAAGCTAGTCATATAACTCTGGAAGTATTCCTATCCCTAATTTCATAGCAATCCAACCTTGATGTAATTCTTAGGTTATGATGCTTTCCTCCTTCATCATATACTTCTATAAAATCTTATTATCACCAACTCTCCCAAAGTTGTGTCCCGGTCATCTCTTAGCCATGACTAAGGGATAACTTCACTATTTTCCTATGAGTCAACCATCCACAAATACTTCAATTCAGCAAGTATGTATCAAGTCATAATTGAATGCTCAGAACGGCTTTAAGAGTTCAGGGTATAAGAAAGAAATAAAAGCCATCATGTTATCATCTTACACTCTTCACCTCCTCGGAAACCAGATAAATGATAGTGAATGCATAGGTCATGGGACCAGCACCAAGGCTGGGGTGAATGTTGAAAAGAGGGGTGCAGGGTAACTAGGAAATGCTCAGCTATCTGTTGTCTTCCCTTTCATCCATCAAGAGCTGCCAGATTTTTCTCTAAATATCTTCTTGTATTTTGGTGTTATTATATTTCGTTTTGTGACTTTGGGTTTTTGGTTCTAATTTTTAAAAATGCCATTTTGTTCACTGGTGGCTGATTGGCCGGCTGGCTAGCTGAATGGCTGGTTCTCTTTGACTGACATTTCCAGTACAGGTGAATAGCTCCAGGTATAGGTTCACTTAGTGAAAATTAGCATATTCAATCCCCTGGCCACAATTATTGGTGTATAAATATACTTTGTAACAGAATCAAAACCAATAAGATTTGAGAACACACTGGACAAGATTTCTGAGGAAAGTTTTCTCTTTCTGTCAGATTCCAGGGAAAGCAAGGCACCCACTTCATAGAAAGAATGTCAGGGCCAGTCAAGGGCTTATTATATGGAAGATGAAGTAGGCTGCACAGAAAGGCTAGAGAGAAATTATCAGAAAGTTAGAGAATGTTTTGGGGGGACAGATACCATTTGAGCTGTCATGTAAAGCCCTGTGAGACCTCTAGGCTTGCAGGCTCCTGGGTGTGTGAGATTATAGATTGCCTCTGCTACTTATGCCACAGAGAGTTACTTTTACAGAAGTATAGCTGAGGTTTCTTTGAATGGAGGGTCCAGAGACAGTGTTATGAGCAGTTCAGTTATTCTTTGACTACTTTATTATTGGATTTGCATATGCAAAAGGATTGTGGATAAAATAGAAGCCATAAAGCAGGAGGAGAGAGGACACAGGAATTGGACAGCATGTGGAGCCTAGCCTATCTAAAGAGTGTCTGAGACATGGGTTGTGACAATTGTACTATCCACTGGGTTTGCTCTACATGGGACTAACAATAGTGATCTCGATGGGTCAGTTTTATACTTTCCTCCAGACTCTTTATATCATCAGTAAGATAGAGTAATGAGGAAGCCTGCTACCAAAGGATCCTTGAGGGAATGCCTGCCTTCCTTCTCCAAGGAGATCAATTTAGGAATATCTGCCCCTTCTCTAATGTGACCAAAAATGCAAAGATGGAAAACACCTGTCCATCTGCTCTCAGATTTGTCTAGACTATGATTTGGTTGAATAATGGAACAAGCTTCCTGTGTGACTTGGAGTCAGGCTGTGACCTGCACCTGGTCTCAGAAGACAAGACAGTTATCTTTTCCTTCTCCAGTCACTAATCCTTCATAACAACAGCCTTGTGGGTAGAAGCTGAGTAATAGAAACATAAACATAAAAACTAAAAACCTTCTAGACATCTGGTGGAAGATATATTCAGCACAAGAACCATTTCTTTAAACCAATCATATTAATAATATTTCTGTTTGAGTCTTGGAGGGGTAAAAAATCCCGCTATTCAGCTCCCTGTGGGCCCTTCAAGGAATTCCATGTTTGTTTTTCATGCATACCAAAAGCTCCATACCATCACTCTTAGAAAGAGATGGACTTTTAATTGTCACGACGACAGTGGATTACTAACACTTACAGAATAATGACAGGGACACCTGCCGCATATGCTTTGGTGTCCTGGGATGTAACACACAAGGAAAAAGTACCCTTCCTGGAATACATGATGCTCCACTAAGACCTGGTGCCCCAAGGCTAGGGAGTTCACATTGAAGACCACTGTGACACCTTGCAGATCTATCAGGCCTGATATAACTGTAGGACCTCACAACTGTCTCATCAGTGCCCTGCCTTATCCCTTATACCAGACTCAGATATGAGTCATTAATGTGAAATTTAAATTGATTTATGAATGCAAGCCATTGAAACAGCCAACATGAAGATCTTGAATCTGATATTCCCAAATTGCTAAGGCATTCAGGAAGAATAGGTCACTATGATGGGAAAAAAAATCACAGAATCATTTTGAGGGTCTAGTGACCTGGAGTGCTGTGGAAATAAACCATTAGCATAGAAAGTTCTAGATGTCAAGCAAGAACTAGGATATAGTAAAGGAAGAGACAGAGAAGCCCCACTGAAAACACCATTCTCCTCCTGCATCCCTTTGACCATGAGAAGGTCACATAATTCTTCAGTATCTTAGCTTCCTTTTGGGTAAAACAGAAAAATACTAATCCAGGCATCATGATGGCCCTGCAGAGAGCTTGTGGAGATCCTCCGTGATACAAGGAGGGTGCTTAGCAAGCTGCCTGGCACCTAACATTGCTCAACCGTATGACAGCTAAGTGAATTCAGGGGTGTGTGCAATCCAGTTTCCAGCATCCTCTTTATTTTCCCAGAAAATTCTGGCTCCCGGGGCATTTTCCCCTTATATGAGGTGAGAGCCTAGTTTGGAACATGTCCCCTCCGCACAGCCAAAACAGGCTCTTCCACAGCCATGACCCCTTGCACATACGCTCCAGAGCCTGCCCTGCCTGGACCCACCCATCCCTCCCCTTAGCCTCCGGTCTGGAAGCGAGGGGTCATCAACCACACTAATTAAATCTGCAGATGATAACAAACTGGGCAACGCTGCAAACAGCACCAGAGAGGATGGGGAAATAAATGAGAAGGGACCTGGGGAGTTTAGAAAATATGGGACAGGAAATAACAAAATGAGATTCAATGCAGAAGAATGCAAGCCACTCCAACTGCTGGGAATAAGCAGGAGCGTGGACGGTGGACGGGAAGCTGGGGAGAGGAGGTCTGGAGTCTGGTGGAAAGCAGGTGGCGAATGAGAGACCAGGAGCCAGGGGTGAGGAAGAAGTGGAGGCTGAGGAGCACGGAGCTGAGAATTACGGGCAGGATGCGCAGTGCATAGCTGAGCTCTGCCTAGACCCATCCAAGAGGGTCATTCCGCACTCTCCGAGGCTGGTTCCCAACAGCTCCTTCCAGTCTGTCCTCTGCAGGAAGCCTTTCTGAACTCTTGGAGTGGGCGCTGCCAGCCCAATCACTCACCACTCATCTATGGTAATAGCTGGGGATAAGAGCACCTGCCCATGTCTGACTTTCTGCTCTCCAGCTCCAAGAACAAAGACTTAGCTCTGTCACTTACTGTGTTCCTCCTCGAATCCAACCTGGCACTAAGCCCAAGGTTGGAAATAAAGGCTGAGGCTGGAGAGATGCTCCAGCAGTTAGAGGGCCCAGTTTCAGTTCCCAGCACCCACAACAGCTGGCTCACAAGTGCCTGTAACTCCAGTTCCCAGGGATCCGTTGCCCTCTTCCGTCCTCCACAGGTGCCTACACATAATGGGGCAAATAAATTCATACACAATACAAAAACAAATTAAAAAATAAATTCTTTTTCTTAATGTAAAAATGGAGGTTGACATAATCTGAACATTATCATAATATAACATAGAATTCTTCTCTCCAGCCCCTTATGGATCAAAAGGCTATCTGTCGTCTTTATCTCCAGGCCCACAATTCTGGAACGACGCTTTGCACACACGTGGTATTCCTGAATTGACACATCCCCAAATCAGTACATGTTGTCTATTTGCTCCTCATTTAGACCATAACACCCCCCACTTAGGGCTCAAGGTCAAAGGTCAAATAGCAGGAGAGCTGTTGGAGAACCGACAGGGCACTTGCATACATTGCATGGCAGCGAGCCTCTGAGCACACAACGGCTTCTCAGAGACTCTCAGACTGCGCTTATCTCCCCGAGGCACCTGATCCCATCCAGCAGAAAACATTATCATCAATAATCATAATAAAAAGTAGTCAAGAAAATAAGGCTGCCTGATGTTCAGAGGACTTAAAAGGGCTCCCTGGCCTTGGGGGTGGAGAATCTAACAGCTGTCTTGGGCCGCTGCTGATGGCTCCTCTGTAAGAGTAGGACTCCTTTTGTAGATACTTGAATACCATAGTTCCCAGCAATGTGTTTAAGAGTTAAACTAAGCAAAATACTAAAAACTTTCTTTAAAACTCAGACTACTTTGTTACTGCAGACAAGAAAAGTAAGTGGGGAGCTTGCAGGGCTGAATAATCCCCCTGATAGACCCCAAAGGATGAAGATGCTCCTACAGAGAATGTTCCTTGCAGATCAGGGCCACAGTGTCCCCTTTCAAAAGGGCCAAGAAAAAGCCTGCCCGCATCATCTTCATATTTTTTCAGACACACAGTGCCAAGGGTATTCACCTCTCCAGGCCAGAAGAGACTAAGAACAGTGTGTGATACAGAACATGTCTGGTGCTATCCATACTTCTCATCCTTGCAGAGGAGCAATGTCTGCCCTTGGGGGCCCTGCTGACTGCTTAACCACAACACAGCAGGGCTGAGCTCTGAAGGCTCCCCCACCAAGACCCTAAAGCCTCAGGCACACAGACTTAAGAGCAAGGCTTGCAGCCATTCTGCTAAACTCATAAAGCCTGATGAGCCACAGGGTTCCTGCCTCCAGAGGGGACCCAGGCTGAGTCGGTGCGTGGGTCACAGAGACTTTCAGGAATGGCTCAGATTTCCATTTCTCCGCATCTTCTGTACCTGGGAGTCCTTTTATTCATCTTGTCTTCTGAAACTTAAGATCAAGGATCCTACTTGAGATGAGTATCTCCCCGCTGAGGGAAAAGTGTAACCGTTTCCAACTGTCCCATAGCTGTATGAATTTGTTATTGCAGCATGCATTGTAGGTCGAAGCATGCATTTACATGGGTCAGACAGAGAAAAATGTATATTTTATTTAATAATCAACTTACCATGACTATATCCTGGTAGGTGATGGTAAACATGTTGATCTAACAGAATAAATACACTGTTTATTCTAGTTTCATTTCTGTGGCTTTTCTAAAGGATCAAACAAAATAATAATCCCTTAAAGACTTGGTCCTGGCCCTGCTCATCACTAAGACCTCAGCACCCAAGAACTCGGTGCCCAGGACAGGACAGACAGGCAGAGCAGTTCACAAATGGAACCAATGGAGAGTTTCAGAAAAGTTCCCAGGGTAGAAGAATCCAGGCCTCTGACACACAGCCAATGGAGGCCAGTGGTGGCCCTGAGGAAACTGAGTCTGTCCTTCCCAGAATCCTTCAGATATCTCCACATGCAGGCTCAGGAAGGCTGCATGAACATGGTGAAGTCCAAAGGGAAGAGGAAATGGGCCATAGTCTGAACTCTTTGTATTTGATCTGCAGACAATAGAATCAAAGAAGCTATCAAAAAACTAGCCCCAAAGTGCCAGTCAGTGTTACCAGAACAAGAGA
Organism: Microtus ochrogaster; assembly: GCF_000317375.1. Taxonomy (NCBI): domain Eukaryota; kingdom Metazoa; phylum Chordata; class Mammalia; order Rodentia; family Cricetidae; genus Microtus; species Microtus ochrogaster. The sequence goes on along the minus strand of NW_004949099.1, from coordinate 38,694,566 downwards.
AATGAGACAGACAATTCATCTCCCTTTCTCCTATAGCTCCATCTCCATAGATTTACCAAACTGTTTTCATGGCTCTACCCAGCAGCCTCCAGCAGCCTTGGCTCACTCTGAAGGCTCAGTGTCTGCACATTTCCTTATCCAAGGTCCAGGAACTCACAATCAACCCAGGTCCTTTTGGTAGGAAACTGCTTAAGTGACTAGGGATGATTTTTTTTTTCACTCTGGAACAAGGATGCTTTTTTGAGGCCTAGATCTGCAGAATGTCTGAGTTTACCTGGCTCTTCTGAGACAGGGCCTTCAGCAGCGGCACTCCTAGTACAGTGAATAGTACCTAACCATGAGTTCCCAGGAGAGGAGAGGCAGAAGAAATGGTAAAGATCCAGGGCCTATCACAACTTTCTGACAATGCCAAAAACCCACTGGATTATACACACTGGATTATAAACGTAATTAGAAGAATGGACTTAAGATATTCAGATGTCAAGTTTATCATTGTGTAAGCATAGATATGCCAAAACACCACACCATACTTCATAAAGATGTACAGCTATTATCTGTCAATTAACTTTGCAAGAAAAGAAATTACAACAATTTTCTTTAAAACCTAAGTGACCTAAACCTCCATTTCTGAGCATGAAGAGCCTTGTCAGGAACAAGTTTTCCAAATAGTCCTCTATCCAGAGAAAGAAGAGGCCCCACAGGCTTTAGAAGCAGCCTGACACAACTCAAAATCAAGACAAAGCAAATGGCTCCAGAACTTGGCTTCCTTAGCTTTCTGCTTATGTGACCTTGGCAGTTACCATGAGTTCTGGTTCTTAGATGGGAAAATTATGTCCCTCACAGAACCATTGTGAAGATTCAGTATGGAGAGGAGGGGGCACCTCGCCCCTAGGTGTGGCCTGCATCTTAGCTTCCTGCAGTGATAGTATAAAATTTACATTGAGGGCTTTTATTTTTTTCAGGATTAGGTAACATGGGCTGGGCAGTACTTCATCCCACTGCAAAGCTCCTATAAATGGCTGACTGCTACCACACTGCTGATAGCCAAGCCAGATAAAGGGGAATGAAAGAGATAAGGGGAAAGATTGAAGTGCTTCTAAGCTCCACCAGGGGCAGGCAGGATTCCTTTCTCTCTCTCTCTCTCTCTCTCTCTCTCTCTCTCTCTCTCTCTCTCTCTCTTTCTCTCTTCCCTTGCCCCCACCGCCCCACCTTGTGTTCCCAGACTCCCAAAGTTTGACCTCATGCTGTTGTCTTTTGTTGAGCCAGCTAAGCCACTGGCTCAAGGCAACTTTGAGGCTCCAGTGCAGATGGTAGATGAACCTGAGACTCTCTGAGAAAGCACCGTCCTCTTTGCATCGTGTGCCCCCTGCCATCTGGGTCTTCCCCTTCCTAAGGGATCTGGGCTGACACATCCACCTCCACTGTACTCAGGATGCCCAGGGGAGAAGCTGTTCAAAGTTTGGGGAACTCAGGAGGAGTGTGTCCCGCTGGTCAGGGAGGGGCTTCTTGGGAGAGTCCTCCCTGGCTGCTCATCCACTTCTCCATCAACACGTCAGGACAAATGAGGTGTTTCTGTCAATCACTAAAGACGCACAGCCTTCCAGCTGTATCCTCTGGAGCTAATGGGACTTCTTGGGAGACATTCAACACAGAAAGGAGCCCTTTGTTCAGAGGCAGTGAGCTGTTTTGAAGGAAAGGGTCTGCAGGTGGTCATAAGCCGGTGTGAGGAACTGCAGGGTTCAGTGACAGCCTCAGAGCACTCCAGAGAGGCCTCCTAGACCTAATGGCACCAGTCAGAATTATAGAACAGTAACATTACTGAGCCCCACCCAATCAAGAAGGCCTGTGAAAGCCCATATCTCTCTAGTATGTATGGGAAGAGGTGGACAGAGGCTCCAGTGCTCGGTGCTTTCACACACCCATGGGTTCCTAGACTAAACAAAGTCCTTAGTACAAATGAAGATGAAGCCACAGGAGGTACCCACACACTGAGAATTTCAAGAAACTTACAGATAGGTGTGGTGGTGCACACCTTTAACACTCGGAGGCAGAGGCAGGTGGATCTCTAATTTTGAGGACAGCCTGGTCTACAGGGAGAGTTCCAGGAAAGCCAGGTCTACAGAGAAACTAGGTCTTTAAAAAAAAAAAAAAGAAGGAGGAGGAAGAAGAGAAAGGAGGGGGAAGATGAAAAAGGAGGAAGAAAAGATGGGGAGGAAGAAGAAGGGGAAAAGAAAAAGAAGAGGGGGATGAGGAAGAGCAGGAGAAGAAGAGGAGGAGGAAGGGAGGAGGAAGAGAAGGAGGAGAAGGAGAAGGGGAAGGGGAGGAGGAGGAGGAGGAGAAGGAGGAAGAAGAAGAAGAAGAAGAAGAAGAAGAAGAAGAAGAAGAAGAAGAAGAAGAAGAAGAAGAAGAAGAAGAAGAAGAAGAAGAAGA
>NW_004949099.1:38690069-38692036 GCF_000317375.1 Microtus ochrogaster | reverse complement strand
AGAAGAAGAAGAAGAAGAAGAAGAAGAAGAAGAAGAAGAAGAAGAAGAAGAAGAAGAAGAAGAAGAAGAAGAAGAAGAAGAAGAAGAAGAAGCTGCTTACAGGTTGAAGAACCATCCAAAATTCTATGGGAAAGATTAGAAGTCAAAGGGCTGTAGAAAAACTTGAAGAAGAGATGTTGGATCAGGTCACAGGTCAGTGTGCAAGCTCTTGCACTAGGTTATTTTGCTTTTAAGTGCCTAATGAACTTGTTTTCATCTTTCTTTCTCTGGCAAGATGACAAAGTACTTGGACTTGATTTGCCCTGTTCACTAGCTGGCTGAACTTAGATCAACTGGTCTACCTTCCCTTTGTTCCTCTTCACTTCCACGCGAGGGGTTTGGTTAGCAGAGCTCCGAGGACTTTCCCAACTCCGAAGTTCCGCATGGCTTTCACTGCGTACACTGTACTCAGCCATCCTCCTCCGGCTTTGCATCCACACAGCCTCTCTTGTCATATCCCCATCCTCTGCTTGGCCCCTGGCCTAGATCTGGGCATCCATGAAGCTGCATCCCAGCTTTCTCCACATCCCTTATGTCTCGTCCCCACTTGCCATGTCTAACTGTTAATTCTAATTATCAACTTGGCTGGATTTAGAATCATCCCAGAAATACACCCTGGATGTATTGGTGAGGAGGTTTCCAGAAAGATTTCACAGAGCAGGGGAACTCCATCCTGACTGTGAGAGGCACTCCCCAAAGGTCATGGGTCCTACACTCCACCACCACCCACCATGCATTCACTGACTGCAGATGCAATGTCACTGGCTGCCTCGTCCTCCTCCTACCACTCCTTCCCCGCTGTGATGAGCTGTACCCTCAAGCTGTCGGCCAAAATTATTAGCCCTTCCACCCTCAGATTGCTTTCGTCACCATGGTGCTGCTGTGAGAAAAAAACAAAAAAACTGATAGACCATGTTGAAACCCATCCCCCAGCTAGAAACATCCCATCTCCCCATACAGCTCCCCAGACCATCTTCCTCTGAGTTCTGAATGGCAGAAAGCCCCTAAGGATTTTTTGTTTTCAACTGGAACTTTCACACACTGAACCATTACCAAGGAAGGCAGTCTTTAGGCAACTTTTCTATAAAGCCTGGATGGTAACAATTTCACTCTTCACAACCACTGGTTTCTTTAAGGACTACTCAACTCTGGCATTGTAGCATTCAAAAGTATTTCTTGAGCAGTGTACATGTAAGTGGGTGTGGCTGAATCCCAATACAATTTTTATTTCTGATCGGTGGTGAGAGCTGGGAGGTGATTCGGTGGATACGAACACTTACTGGGCAAGCACAAGAAGATGAGTTCAGACACCCAGCACCCACATAAAAATATAGGCATGGCCATGAGCCCCTATAACTGCAGCGCTAGGAAGAGAGACGTACAGAAACAGGCAGACCCCAGAGGGCTTGCTGGCCAAGCAGCCTGGCTAAAAGTGGCAAACTCCAGGTTAAGTGAGAGACCCTGTCTAAAAGGAATGAGGTAAACAGTCATAAAGAAAGACACATGACATCTCTTCTGACCTCTGCATATGTGTGAACCCACTCACAAGTGCACACATAATACATGCATCCATACAATACTCTCTCTCACACACACACATACACAGAGAGAGAGAGAGAGAGGGGGGGGGGAGAGGGAGAGAGAGAGTTGGCTAATACACGCATACAATACTCTCTCTCACACACACATACACACACAGAGAGAAAGTGGGGAGAGGGAGAGAGAGAGTTGGCTAATACATGCATACAATACTCTCTCACACACACATATACACACACAGAGAGAAAGAGAGAGAGGAGGAGAGGGAGAGAAAGAGTTGGCTAATACATGCATACAATACTCTCTCTCACACACACATACACACACAGAGAGAAAGAGGGGGGGAGAGGGAGAGAGAGAGTTGGCTAATACATGCATACAATACTCTC
>NW_004949099.1:38680317-38689969 GCF_000317375.1 Microtus ochrogaster | reverse complement strand
CAATACTCTCTCTCACACACACATACACACACAGAGAGAAAGAGGGGGGGAGAGGGAGAGAGAGAGTTGGCTAATACATGCATACAATACTCTCTTATGCACACACATACACACACACACACACACAGAGAGAGAGAGAGAGAGAGAGAGAGAGAGAGAGAGAGAGAGAGAAAGGGGGGTGGCTAGATTCACTCTGCAGGCCATAATTGACCACACCTTACCCTAGAGCCAGACTTACCAATAGACATGGTCCTGTGACCCTTCTTGCATTGCTGTGATTATGTGCAGGTCTGTTTGCTATACTGGAATGTAAGGTTCTTGATGGCTGGCTCTGCTGGCTCTATGTCTTTTAACGCTTGAATCTCCATGGCTGTTGTGTTCCATAAACAACATGCATCCAACAAATGCTTGCCCTGTTAATATCTGGTATGACAGTACATGTTTCCCATCCCATAATGTAAGGATATCATCACTAGAACAGACTAGAAAACATCAAGAGGCCAACCAGCACTGAAGATGAAGGATGGACCAGGGATGAAATTCAACCCATACCCATACCCGCCAGAGTATGCAGGGAAGGCAACTGCCCTGCTGACCTCACTATGGCTCTTGGAAGGAACTCCATCTGCTACATCAAAGGGCACATGGCCTGATCAAAAGTCTGGACCAGACATTCCATCTCCTGGATCTCTGCCTCCATTCCCTCCCACTCAAACAAGCCAGACTGATAGCACTCCTGGGACTGGGATCAACCTAAGAGGCAGACATCTGTGGGAGCTTTAATCTGAACCCACAACTGATGCCTAAAATCTACCACTAAAGCATCCATTCCGCTGTGCAGTCCAAAAGAGTGTGTAAACATCAAGCCTGTGCATTCTCCTGATGCTCCTGAGATCGAGTGGGATGAGAAATTAGGGTTAGCACAAAATCTTTGTCGTAAGTAGCATCACAAGACCGTCATGGAAAGCTGATGTGACCTAGGCAGAATCTGGAACAACAGAGAAGAACCCACTTCCTTCCTCACTACACACACACACACACACACACACACACACACACCACAAATATCAAAGCCACTGGTGAGGAATAAACCAAGCTCAAGTCCATATGCAATAGAAACATGGGAGAAAAACCAGGCATGGGGTGCACACTTTTAATCCCAAGTGCTTTGGGAGGCAGAGCCAGGCGGATTTCTGAGTTCAAGGCTAGCCTGATCTACAGAATGAATTACAGGACAGCCGGGACTACACAGAGAAATCCTGCCTCAAAACACAAAACAAAGCGAGTACGTGCAGTAGGATCAGAAACCCATTGCCATTGTTCTTGAGTTCTCAGTAGTCCTCATTGTCCAGTATGTTCAGAGAGTCCGGTTTTATCCCAGGCTTTTTCAGACCCAGGCCAGCTGGCCTTGGTGAGTTCCCAATAGAATATCCCCATTGTCTCAGTGTGTGGGTGCACCCCTTGTGGTCCCGAGTTCCTTGCTCGTGCTCTCTCTCCTTCTGCTCCTGATTTGGACCTTGAGATTTCTGTCCGGTGCTCCAATGTGGGTCTCTGTCTCTGTCTCCTTTCATCACCTGGGGGTTCTGATCCTACTGCACGTACTGGCTTTGTGGGAGCCTAGGCAGTTTGGATGCTCAACTTACTAGACCTGGATGGAGGTGGGGGTTCCTTGGACTTCCCACAGGGCAGGGAACCCTGATTGCTCTTCGGGCTGAGGGGGGGGGACTTAATTGGGGGAGGGGGAGGGAAGTGGGAGGCGGTGGCGGGGAAGAGACAGAAATCTTTAATAAATAAATAAATTTAAAAAAACAAAACAACCAAAAAGAAAGAAAAAAGAAAAGAAAAATGGAGAAGTAACTTAGGTGTCTGATGAGAGAAGCCAGGCAGGAAGGTGAGTGAAGAGCGATAATACCTGACTTCGAATAGCATCCAGGGACAGGGTTTAGACTCATTCCACATGGCACCTCAGGGCAGGTACAGAGACAGCTGAGAAAGAGTAAGTGTCCCCAAGGCCCACACATTAATCACAGTAATGTTCTAAAGTATGAATAGAGTCTTAAGGTATTTTTAAGTTTGTACTAGTTCTTTGAGAACTCACACAAAGCGGTTCAATTGTATTTGCTCCCCTCCCCTAATTCTTCCCAGATCCATTCTCCTTTTCCTTTCCACCAAACTTTGTGCCTTTAAAAAAATTTCTTAAGCCCACCAAACATACCTCAAAGATATTAAAGTACTAGTTGTATTATTACACCTGCCTTTATCAATTCTCATTTTAAAAAATCCAAATGATTATTGTAGGGTATTGACTATGTCCCTCCAAAAGCTTGTGCTAATCAGAACCTTGGATATACATTCACTTGGAGGAATCTTTGCAGGTACAATCAGCTGTAATAGATGTGTGATTGCACGGTCTTGGGGTATCCCTATCCCGTAGCATCCACAGAAACACACACACACAGAGACACACATCAAGTCATCGAGAGAGAAGACAGCAATGTGAAAACAGGGAGTGAGGAAGCACAAGGCAAGAAATGGCAAAGTCTGCCCACAAAATCTAGGAAAGAGTCATGGATAATTCTTCCTCAGAGCTTCCAAAGCTAGAGAACCAGACTGAATAAATGAAAAAGAGAAAGAAGGTTGAGCACAGATGTTCATCATCCTCTGTATCAGCTTGTTCTGGATTCCTAGTCACCAGAGCTAGAATAAATGTCAGTGATTTTGCTGAAGACTCAAGGTGTTGACATGGTTGGTAACTTAGAACTATTAGGCCGAGTGTTTCAAGGCAAACGGCTCATGTGCTATTAGAAAGAATGACAAAGATGACTTCCTGGATTCAGATGCCCAGCTGAATCTTCACCCTGTATGATGCTGGGTAAGTTAGTTAGCTCTTCTATGTCTCAGTTGCCCTTTTTACAAAATGGTGAAAGTATTGACCATGCAAGGTCATTGTTCAAATCACTGGCTGAGCACTAAGGGTCCCTCTCAAGAAACATACCATTGACATCTCTATGAATATAAATCATTCCTGTCGGCTGTGGTGGTTAATACTGACTCTTGGCTTAATGGGAAACAAAAGTCAGAGTGGAATCAAATCACTGGGCAAGTCTGGGAACGATGGTGTAGGTTAGGTTCATTGAGGCAGGAAGACACACCCTTCATGTGGCAGTCCCATTCCGTGGGCTAGAGTCCCAGACTGAGTAAATAAAACAGTGAAGTGGTTTGAGCATGGAGGCTCATCTCACTCTGCATCCTGACTGTGGATGCAATGTGACCTTAAGCTCTCACCACCATGACAGCTTCCATGATGGACTATGCTCTCAAACAACAAGCAGAAATAAGCCCTTTTCCCCCATAAGCTGCCTTTGTCAAGTGTTTTATCACATACAAGAAAAGCAACAAACATGCAGTTAAAACAGACAAAGAGTTCTGACTCTGCACTTTAGTACAATTATGACCACGGTGGTGACCAATGACTGAGTCTCTCTATGAAGTCAAGAGCCATGTACTAACCACATTGTGTTCAATGTATTTACTAACTCTGTCTGCAGTGCTGGAAGAACAATAACATAACCCTCAGTTGTGAAGGGTGAAACTGAGCCCAAAGAGGTTGGATAATAATAATAATCACACAGTACAAAGATATCATCGATATTTGATACCCAGGTCTTAATACCAACCTGTAACACTCATGCTTCCCATTGTGTAGAAACAAATTCTGTTCCCCGGTGTATTTCCAATCCTTGCACCATCCCTAGGTCATAATAAACATGGTATCCACTGTGTATGAATTGATTCACTAGTCACACTAGGATTCACCCTTCAAAAGTTCCCAGCAGACAAGTAGACCTGAGAGCAGTGATTGCATCTGCAGAGCACAATGAAGTGAGAGGAAGAAGCCTAAGGAGTCAACAGACTTCAGAGAAGGAAAACGCTAAGAACACAGAACACATCAGAGAAGAACATAGACAAGGGTATGAAGACAGGCAAAGGGGAGCCAAAGGTGCGTGTCTGGTGGTAGGTGAACGGATGGAGAAAATGCTGGAAAGAGCAAAAATATGGATCAGACACTCATTGCGAAAGTGTGGAGCAGCAAGCTTCAGGAGTGCGAACTTGCTCTTTGGCGCGCAGAGCCATTGAAATATTTCATGTAAAGGAGCAGTATGCTCAAATTTGCATCTAGAAGGTCCACTCTGGTTCAACACTGTAGGCAGAGACTGTCCTTTCATTTCCCAACTGCGCAGACCCAAATAATCACACAGAAACTGTATTAATTACAACATTGCTTGGCCAATAGCTTAGGCATCTTTATAGCTAGCTCTTACATCTTAAATTAACCCATTTTTATTAATCTGCATATTGTCACTAGGCTGTGGTGTACCTGTGCTGGCATGTTACTCCTTTGGCAGCTACATGGTGTCTCTCTGACTCTGCCTACTCTCTATATATATCTCTGTTCAGATTTCCCACCTGGCTCGATTCTGCCCTGCCATAGGCCAAAGCAGCTTTAGTCATCAACCAATAAAGCAACTCATATACAGAGGGACATCCCACACCACAACACTGAAAGGCCCTGCAGCGTATTGCAGTAATGAAAAAGGAGATGGTAAGTGCTGGAATTAGAAGGCAGCAATAGGAAAAGCGAGGTGTGGACAGACGTGAGAAATGAGACTGACATGATCTGAGAGGTGAAGGATAGAGAAATCTAGGGGGGCTTCCAGATGCTAATACAGACAAGGAGAGTGGCTGGGACAATGAAGACAGGGAGCCAGCATGACAGAAAGAGAGATAAAGAACTTAAAGACAGAACCGAATTCTTGCTATTTTAGAGGAAAGTGAGTGAAAAGGAACACATGAAGGACATCCACAGAGAGAGGGAAAATTTGGGGGGGAAATCAGGTCAGGCCCTAAAATCCAGAGGAAGAGAAAATAACAAAAAAGACTGAACAAGTGGTCTCCATGTCAAATAAACCAAAGACTGAAACAGTTGTGTGTTTCAGGAATAGAAATATGAGAAGAAATTAAATCGTGAGGGGGAAACTACCGTGGTTCCTAGAATTTAATTGGTTCTTGACAACGATGGGTAGATGGATGGATGAGCAGACAAACAGATAGATGGACAAATGGATGGAAGTATTTTCACATTGACTACCCACTGTCTACACCCTGGATTGGATTTGTGTTGGCTCTCTCCAGAGCCAGAGAGAAGGACCTAGGTAACAGAGCATCCTTTCCAGGTGTAGTTGTACAGTATTCCACAGAGATCTTCAGAAACATAAATGTTCACAAAAGAGGAAAGGAAAAAGAAAACCTAGTAACTTTCCTACCCAGAAGGTTCTTCCAAAGGTCCACCCACCTACCCCAGATTCTGGCAGAAATGTCAGGGGCAATTTTCAACACACACCATCTTTTCGAGAGAAACCTGAGCAAGCCTGCACCTCAATCAGACTTCTTCAGGGAAGAGAAGAGTGCATGTGTCTAACCCTACAGCTTCTTGCTGTCTGGCAAGGGATATGGAAAAACCTGTCATCTGCATAGCTGCTGCCCCTGGAGCCAACAACCCAGCCCCAAGCCAAGTCTCTGGGAAATGCATCAGATCAAACTCAATGATCAATAATAAAATCAACAGCATTCTCCAAGCCAATGGGTGGGAATTCAGAGGGGGCAATCCAGTCATTACTCCTGGGGCTATACAACACACTCATTCCCTGAAGTTCCTAGGCTTCCACTTCCCTAGATACAAACCCAGGGTCACAGGAGTGCAACTTTTATAAATCAGAAACAAGGTCAGTGTCAGGAAAGTAATTATACCAAAGTGGCTACTTGAGCCCCTAAACTCCTCCCTTCTTCTGCCTCTAACAGGAAAAAAAAAAAAAACTAAACCCTTTGTAAGAGTTTACCAATCAAACCAGAAAATCTATCAGTCATATAGTTCAGCTAGAAGAATTTTGCTTTGCTAAACAATGCGCCTGGAACACTCTCCATCTCCTTGTTCCAAGCTGGAGAATGAAGCTATAGAAATAAATTAACAAGTTCAATAATGTTCATCTTGGGCTGACCTACTGGCAGATAGAAACTTCCTGCCTGGACCAGAGCTGAATTAACCATTTCCGGCAATGTTTGGAGGGTGGGAGAAAATGCAGTGTGCAAACAACTATTGAAGGAGAAATGGAAGACTCGTGGTGCTGAGAACAAAGGAAGAACCTTTTCTTAAGGATCTTTAAGAAGGGGGTGGGAACAGCCAAACCCACTAGGCTTCTGTTTTTAGTCCTTCTGAGCTCTATTAGTTAGTCACAGCAGTCCATGGCCCTCTTCTACCACCTGAAAACAACAACAGCAAAGCCCCTCTTTCAACACCAGCCACATCAGGAACAGTGGGGGCCAGAGCCCAGGCTTGAACTTTATGTTACAAATGGGGAACTGAAGTCGGGAGTGATTTTCCTAGGACCAAACTCACTTCCTCGAACCAGAGAAGACTCTGTGATGCTCTGTCCTCTCCGTTTCTTAAGAACCTTGGATCCTGACAGTAGCTGTAAATCAAAACGCTGGACCAGCATTTCCCAGAGGCAGAGCAGAGGGACAGTGCCAGCTACGGGTCCTGACCCACTGGCTGGACAGAGGACATTCGCAGCTTGGTCAGACATCAGAGAGACGAGCGACTGCAGAACTAGAATCGTGTGACGAATCTTCTTTCTCAAAGCTTGGGAAGGAAGATCAAAGGCGGGTGAGGCATTAGCTGGGTGGTCTGAGACAGCGGGAGGGGGGCATCAAGGTGGGGGGACACAAAGGATGCAGAGAAGACACAGAGGGTCACCCACATCCCATAACAGGGCCGGCTTTGTCTTCCCGACTCAAAGTCCACAGCACAGAAAGCAGAGAGACGTGGGTCAAAATGCAGCCATGAGGGATAGGCTAGACCCATAGAGCCACACAATCAGGAGAGAGATACTGGGCAGGATGTTAAGTTGGGAGCATAACTCCAACCCCTAGCATCCATCCCAGCCCCCTGGACTGGGAGTTGCATTAGTCTGGACTCCAAATCCCAGCATGTCCCCTCCCTGGGGGAGGGTCAGGACCACTCCCACAAGATATTTAAGTGGGATCCCAGAGAAGGAACACACAGTTCCAGATTTGCATGTGCTCCCCGATTTCGTCTCCCAGCCATGCGCTCAGCCACCCGAGAGCACCATATTTAATAAAACGATGGGCATTTTATTTTGGCTGATCTGACCTAATTGGATTTCTTTGCGCCAGCGGAGCCGCCGTCTTAGGATTTTTTTCCTAACACAGGAGAGAGACAGTGAAGAGGTAGGAGGAGAGAGAGGAAACCAAAGGAAATCGCCCTGAGGACAGAGAGGGTTGGGCGCTGGTCTCCACAGGAGCTCCCTTGTCACTATGGAGTCATCTAGAGTTCCACAGGTGGCTCCAGTTTCTCTTCCTAAGTTGGTTCCTCCCAGGATGCTGACAGCAGATCAATTACACATCTGGGCCTCAGAGGAGGACTCCACACTGTCAAAACTGAGGTCCATCCAGTAGAAAAGCCCTGGTTGACAGGAAGACCTGCTCTATCTACCCCAGAATCTTCAGAACCACAGAACCACACCTGGAGATGCTGTGGCCCTGAGTTTACTTGCACATTTGCAACCATTCTGATCAAGCCACAGAGATTCCTTTGTTGTCTGTTTAATCTGAATCCCTATCCTCCCCCGGATTCTCGGTCAATCCCTTCTGCCCTCAAGCACTTCCGCAGACTTTTGCATGGGGATGTGTGTGATGGCCACTCAGCTGTCCAGGCTTCTAGATGTTCTTTAAGCTTAGAGAGTAGGTCCCGTGGTGAATGTGTGGAAGGAACCTGAAGCAGTGGACCCAGGTATTCGTGTCCCTGTTCCTGCAGTGCCTTGGACCAGGGCTTAGCTGTAGTATGGTTTGGACTAGTAGGCCTTCAGCAGCTTCTGCTTCAAAGGTGGCATTATTGAAAGGTATTATGGACCCTTAGAACTCTGGGCTTAGTGAGGAGGTCCTAGGTCACTGAGGACATGCCTTTGGAGGCAGTTGTGGAATGTAGTCTCTGTCTTTCTTTTTCTCTTTGTTCTCTGGCTGGTCAAGTCAGTGATTTGCTTTGCCACAAACTCCTGCCATGTGTTCTGTTTGCCACAAACCTGAAGCCAAGAGGGATCAGCTGATCATGAGCTGGATCCACTAAACTCTGGGTCAAAAATAGACCTTTTTTCTTTTTAAGTTAAGTACATTTGGTATTTAATTATAGTATTGGAACTTGACATGAGCAAACACATCACCTTCCTGCATCTTGGATTCTTCACGTATAAAATGAGACTCATGGACCAGTATGGTGCCTGGGGCCTATCATCTCAGCCCTTGGAAGGCAGAGGCAGAAAGAATATTATAAGCTGATGTCCAGCCTGGGCTATTTATCTGGGCAAGCCAGAGATAAATAGCAAAACGCCATGTCAACAGTAAGTAAATAAATACAGTTAAGCTTGGATGAGATAACCAGTCATATCCACCACTTCAGCTCTGACACAAGTAAGTAGCACTTTTATTTGTAATCAGTCCTAATTGTGCCTAGCTATGACTGACTGAGCACCAAGCACCATGTGGCAAATACTTTTCTAGGTCTTTTTCCATACCACTTAATTCTAGCACCTGCTCCATTTGCAGCATATGAAAAATCTCCATTTTGCAAGTAAACCAGGGCACAGGATGGAGATGTAACTCTGTGGTGTATGTAAGCTGGAGCTCCTTCTCTGGTGCCACGAGAAAACAAGAAATAAATGAAGAAGGGAAGGGGAGCACACGGGGGATGGAGTAGAGAAAAGAAAGAAAGCAATCAAGACATGGGAACGTTTACCATGTGTCCTAAGGTGATGCGGATAGAGAAGAGCAGGTATGGGAACCACAGGTCACCATCTGTAAACTCAACTTCATACTGGGTCGCATGGCAGCTAACAGTAAATAAAAGGAAGAGCATCTTGAAACTTGGCTCTCGGCAGTCAAGGGACAACACAATACAACTAGCAATCAATGCAGGGGATGCTTCTAGCGCAGCCATCTGAACCCTACAAAATTCATGAAAGTAGAGGGTGAAATTACAAGCTTCTACACAGAGCGCAGGGGCAGCTCAGTTTCAAAGGTGTTATCCTCACCCTGTTACTTGACTGGTCTCAAATGGGAGCCACTGTGAAGGCCAAGTGCAGGCTTAAGCCTGCTCCTTGTCTCTTCCCTGCCACTTCTTCTTGTTGTGACCACTGTAGACAGTCCCTGATGAAGACATAGTCTGGCCACAAGGAAGTCTGAAGGCAAAGTCAGACCACTAAAGTCCAGAGGAGCCACCCTTCCTTCCTTCCTTCCTTCCTTCCTTCCTTCCTCCCTCCCTCCCTCCTTTCTTTCCTTCCTTCCTTCCTTCCCTCCTTCCTTCCTTCCTTCCTTCCTCCCTCCCTCCCTCCCTCCCTCCCTTCCTTCCTTCTTTCCTTCCTTCCTTTTCATATAATATATTCTGACCATGATTATCCCTCCCTCACCTCCTCCCAGATCTTTCTCATCTCCTGACCCATTCAACTGCAAGTCTTCTCTTTTTCCCTAGAAAACAAATAGGGAAGAAGGAGGAGGAGGAGGACGAGGAGGAGGAGGAGGAGGA
>NW_004949099.1:38653407-38680106 GCF_000317375.1 Microtus ochrogaster | reverse complement strand
AAAAACCAAAAAAAAAAAAAAAAAAACAAAGCAAAGGGAACATGTATATATTCAGAGATACACATGGGCATGCATATATGCAAAAATCTCAAAAACACAAAATCAGAAAGCATAATAGATACAAGTAAGGTAACAAATGCCCAAACCAAGCATTAAGAGACAAGACATCTCCAAAAATCCGGTTGAGTTTGTGTTGGCCATCTACTGCTGGGTGGGGACCCTCCGGGACCCTCCCTTATGGGTGGGGACCCTCCCTTAAGACGGGGACCCTCCCTTAAATATACTAAGAGTATCCAGGGAGGCTCCTCAGAGAAGACTAACTTTTCCTTTGTGAGCAGTCATTCACTGGAGATAGCTTCTGGACTACTTTGGAAAGCCACACTTTCTACACCTTTCAGAGGTGCTGAGTCCACAATGGTAACTCAGACACTGGGAAACAAAGGAATATAGCTAGCACCCAAGCAAAAGTGCTCCTCCTGCTGAGGTCTGTACAGCATGCAGTGGGAGAAAACCGTGGTCCTAAGGTCCTTCCCTCTAGCATAAGCCCCAGGGCAGCATGCTGAGCCTTCAGAGGGTTCCAGACCGTGTGGGCAGAAAACAAACCACACAAAAGTAAAAGAAAGTCAAAAGACAGAGCCACAAACCCATTCTTCACAGCAAGGAGAGGAATGATGAACCCAGCCCCGAGGCAGGCTTGCTACTCAGGGTGCCCAGGGGACTCTAAAGCACACACATTACTTCCCACTTGCCAGCCACCCAATGTGGGTTGAGCAATCTGCTTCCGATTTGCTGCAGCCATCCCCAGCCTGAGCCCAACAAGAAGCACCACATTCTTCTGCTACTATTTCATCTCCCTCTGGTCCGGCCTGACCTGGCCTCATGTCAAATTAATATTCCTGTTCTCTGGAAGCCAGACAAACCATCTTTTAGTGCTGTTAACCTCTCCAGTTGCCCCCTGCTGCCTGGAAGCTTACAGAGCCAGTGGCAGCCACCACCCCTTCCCCACCCTGGGGCCCGGAAATGTAAACACTCAGGGTGGCCTGACTCACGTGGAAACTCAGTAGGAAGGAGTGAGACTTTACAAGGTGTCAGAGATTTCGTTAGCTTACGGGCCAGGGTGTCTAGGGTTTGCAAAAGGAGAGCCACTGACTTCCATTGTCATGAAAACATGATGATGGTTAGGTCTGCTGTTCTGGCTTCCTGACTGACATCCAAGGCTGGGCAAAAAGAAGTGCCTGAAAGAATTCAAACCGAAAATGATAATAGCTGATACTGAATGAGCAATTTACTGTACGTCGGACAGTGCACTAGAGCCTTTTAGAGTTGTATCTCTAAAGCATTCAGTTCCTCAGGGAACACAAGAGAACACCATTCTTTGCCCTCCGCTTTACAGATGAAAGCAGCCCATGCCCAGACTGTCCATCTAGCCCAGAGTCTGAGCCTCTAAGGACTGAACAGCACAAACCACGATGCCCTGAGTTCTACAGAAGGCCCCTTAGCACCGTGCCATCTTTCTGGCTCATGATGGGGATGACTTTGAGGACTGAACACGGCTAGAGTTAGGACCGTGAAGAGAGCATATCCATGCCTCCAACTGGACTGCATCACCTGACTACATCCCTACCTACTCAAGAAAGGGAACATTAGTTGTCCAGGCTAAGCCTGGTCAAAGACAAAGCATGTTTCACTTTCTGGGTCTTTCTGAGCTCTGTGCCACCCTTGTTTTAGGAAAGGGACTGATGAGAGAACTGCTCCAGGGGAATCAGAAATGAGTCAAGAAGAGTCTAACAGCATCTTCAGTACCCGTATTGTTGGAAAAGAGGTCCTGGACAGTCTCTCTCAGGCCCTACCCAGCATGCAGATCTAAGCCGCCCTAACCCTCCTGACCACAGAAGAAAAGCAGACCCTCAGACAGATCTATCGCACACTCTTGTGCGGAGCGGCATTATCACAACAGCCAAAACATGGAGGCAACGCAAGCGTTCACAATGGACGAGTAGATAAACAAAATGTCGTGCAGACATACTGTGGGGTTGTCCAGCCACAGAACTGAAGGAAATCCAGCCATGCGCAGCAACATCAATCCCCCCTGAGGGCACATGCTAAGTCACGGAAGGATAAACACTGGTGATTTGCTCATATGACAGTCAAAATCACAGAAGCAAAGAATACAATTGTGGTTACCAGGGGTTCGGGGTGGGGACAGACATGGGAAGAGTGGGTTTATGTGTAATGCTTCAGTTCTTTGGGGGGAGTAAGATTTAGTAGTCCTCTGTACAACATATGCCAATAGTAAATGCGGCATTACACAGCAGCGTGTAAGGACAGTGGATCTCATGCTGAGTGATCTCACACCAAAGCCAAGTGTTAAAGGAGGTGTCCAGTATGTCGGCTACATCACTGATAGCCTACGTGTCCCCAGTCACCTGGTCGTACACATTAAAGTTTTCCTTTTCTTTGTGAACCAGTAATACCCCAAATAAAGTTGTTTCTCCAAAAGCAAATTCCGGCAGAAGAGAAAGCTGTCGGAGGAGAGAAATGGGGTCAGCTGGTGGGGATGGATGGGTACTAGGAAAGGGAGATGAAGAAGGACAGAGTACAATGGCATAGACGTATGAAAACATCATGATGAAACCCATCACTTTGTATGAAAACTGAGGATAAAATAAAATTTGGACCCATGCTATAATATAAATGACCTTTGAAGACATTACGCTAAGTGAAAAAGAGGGTATACGAAGAAACAGTATCGCTTCTGTGAGTTCCCTAGAGAAGGGAAAGAAGAATTCCTGTGGAAGGAAGGGTTAGTACTGAATGGAGACAAAGTTTTAGAAGAAGTGGTGTCTTACTTCAGTGGGGATGCTCTCATTGCCCCTCAATTATACATTTCAAGTGGCTAAGATAGTCAATGCTATGTATATGTCACTATAATTTTAGTTTTTATTTCATACATTTATGTTTTTGAGACAGGGTCTTGCTATGTTGCCCATGAGTGCTGAGGACACAGGCCTGTACCACCACACCTGCCTTAGGTTATAAAAGGTTTATATGGTTATAAAAGATGTTTATAATAAACACTGTGTCTCTTGGATAGAATAACAGCTAAAACTTAAGTCTTATATATTTAAAAAAAAAAGCAGAAAGGCGTCAGAAATCAGTAAAATCTACAGTGAGTAGACTGGCCTGAACCCAATAAAATGGGTGGACAGATTTTGCTGTAATACAGATGAGTGAAAATTAAATCTTCCAGCATTGAATTATTTAAAGAAGTAACCCTTCCCGGCCTGATAGCACCTTCAGTAAAAATGTATGATTAGAGATCACTCACAAAGAAGTCTGAGACCGACCTGAGGAGCCATAGCTTCACCCTAGGGAGCTGGTCCCCTTCCATGACCCCAAGTTGAACCGAGCCAACATCTATAATTTCTATAATCATGATAGCATGATTTCAGGGTGATGAGGAACCCAGAGAGGTCAAATCTGTAGACATAGAAAGCAGATACCTGAACCTATGCTGAGCCCAATGAATAACTTTTGATGCCACCTAAAACATGTCTGGAGAGCCAGCAGGCCATCCAAAAGTCATGCTAATGTCACCATCTTCTGGACATGTGTCACATAAAAAGCCATGGTGTCTGATTCAGGAAGTCGTGTGGTGTGTGCTCAGACTGTTCGTTAGTTCACTCTTGCTTAGAAAATCACTCTTCCTCTGTGCTTCTTCCTACCTGCTTCTTTATTCCAAACTGCCTCAACTCTAAAAAATAAATAGATAGATAGATTAGATAGATAGATAGATAGATAGATAGATAGATAGATAGATAGATAGATAGATAGATAGATAGATGAAAAACCTGGTTCAGTGACATAAGAAGTCACATTCTAGAAAGAGACTAGCCCAAACATGGTGAAGGGATTCAAAAATACCAAGCCCACCATTTGAGCCAAATTTGAAGCAATCTGTATTAAATACTAAATACTGACCAAGATGGATTTTGGTCAGGACCACTCCACGGAATTTCCCAGCTGAGTGATTCTGTAACACCTGTTGTCAGGGCTTTTACAACAAAACCCAGCATACCTTCCCATGCGATTTTGTATCTTCCCATGCAATTTTGTTGTTGTTTTCAAGAAGGACCACTCCCCTCATCCAGGAAGGTCCCTGGTCCTTAGGCATGTGGGGCTTATAGGTTTACTTAGGGTGTAACATTGGCTGGACAAGACCAAAACTCCAACTGTAAAGCCTGGTTCCTAGGTAGTGAGGATATAAAACTTTAAAAGTCAGTGTTTGAGAAGTAAATACTTTCTCAAAGCAAGTTATTCACTTTTTAATTCTTCATACAGCTTGTTTTGGTAAAGCAGCCACCAGAGGTTCTTTACCTCCTCCTGGTGGTTGGGAGGACTCATGACAGCTGTACAAATAGTGTAGGTCCTTGGGGTTAAAACTTCAGAAAGCAAAGACAATCAAGCAATGTGCTATGGACAAGCAAGTGCAGATGCACAGGTGGAAAAAAGGACTCACCAGGTCTCCTCTAGTTTATAGCCCCTGGGCTTTAAAATTCCACAGTCTTTTTTTTTCCTACCCAGACTCATATCTTGGGAATAGCAGTCATACCCAGAAGTGATAATTCCCACCAGCTTTACGTCCTTGGCAGCATGGAAATTTTCCCCTAGGGGTCTGGGGAAAGCAATGGCAAGGCCTCCTGTGGCCACAGAGCTCATTCCTCTACTGTGACTACCACTGTGAGATGCCAGCAGTCTAGAGCATTCATCCCATCATGCCCTGCCTTCTGCACTTCCACCATTGTCAAAATGAATAGAGCAACAGGGCTCCTCTTTTGCCCAACAGTTTTTGCTTATGATTCATAATTAACACAAAGGAGACATTCAATGTATACGGCTAAAACTTCCTCCATGAGATACAGTAAATGGGAAAACTCAGTGTAGCAGGGAAAAGAACCATTTTAAAGAATGAAAGATTAGGCTGGGCGGTGGTGGCACTCGCCTTTAATCCCAGCACTTGGGAGGCAGAGGCAGGTGGATCTCTGTGAGTTAGAGGCCAGCCTGGTCTACAAGAGCTAGTTCCAGGACAGGCTCTAAAAACAACAGTGAAACCCTGTCTCAAAAAAACAAAACAAAACAAAAAAGAATAAAAGATTAGAAATGCAAGAGTAACCATAGAGTGACAGGAAAGTTGAAAAGTATCGAGAAACAGAATAGCAACCAAGAAAAGAGCAGGAGAATAAGATGCTACCATCACTCCTTGGTCAGGGAGGGGAACCAAACTTTTCCAAAAGGCAAATCAGCAGGCCCTGGAGAGGAGAGACTGGCAATCTTCCCTAAAGGGAAAGGCCCCCAGTTGCCACAGCCTCAAATCCAGCTGGGGGCTTCGGTGAGATAGTGATGGCCACTGTGATTGCCCTTGCATAGAATCGAGTCATCAATAGAGAAGAGGTCAACGTTGCTACATTCCAAATCTCAGATGACTGTGACCAGACACTGTCTTGAGAGAGAATTTATTCTTCAAGGCTAAGCCTGACCACAAGAAAAAGGTTCGCTGCCGGTGAGACTGGGAACACGGTTCCCAGAGTCTGTGGTTTCTGCAGCTACATCAGTAGGGTGTTTAATGCTACAATTCGAAAACAGACACTGGACTGTCTGCCTGTGCAGCCCAAAACACAGTGTTTGCTGTTCCCATTCACAAAACACTTGCAAAAAGCCCATTGGTAGAACAACAGGCATCCTAGTATATACAAAGTAGTAAGTTCCCAAGCTGAGGAAGAACTTGCCCCCCACAGAACACAAAGTCAGGTACAACCAACAGAATGTTCTGGTACATAAAAAGGGGAAGTTGCTATGAGAACGACATCTCTGGTGGACACTTCACTCATGACTAGTTCAGTTAAGCTCCAACATGACTGGCAGGAAGAACAGGAGACGTTACTATCAGCTGACTCACCCCAAACCTACAAACTCCATATTTCGAAGAATCAGATAGACAGCAATCTTATACATCATCTCGTTTCTGCTCCTTGATGTCTCCTTTGCAGTAGACTTTTAGTGCTACTTTGACTTTTTTATTGTTTATCAAACTTTTATATTTTTATTTCTCTTTTTAAACTTATTTCATTTTATTTATGCATATTTCAACCATCATAGTTCTACATGTCTTCCATTTTCTCTCCTTTTAGAACATTATCCCCCTTTCCTTTTTCCTTTCTCTTATTTAACATTGCTTTGCATTTTCTTTTCCTATCTTTGCCCTCTTCTTTCATTTACTTCATTCATTCAAAATTATGAATTTTACTCTAAGTGCTTTTCATCTTTATAACATATTCAATGTGATTTTGATGTTTTCTGTTCTATGATCTTGGTTGGTGCATTAGTTAGCTCAAATCGGTTTTCCATATTTTTCTGCATCTTCTTGTAGGTTGGAGTTGTAGCTCTTCCAGCAGGACGTTGTCTCTTCTCTCAGGAGTAGTAGAGACTGACTCGTCAAGAATCTCTTGCTCAGCAAAATCGGGAGGGACCCAGATCACAGCACAGACGTGGGAGATGTAAAAGACCAAGGCAGCACGGGGCCTCTACAGATCACAGCTCCTCTGCTACCAGCTCTAGATATTGCAGTGGTTGAAATGCTGGACAGAGAATTCAAAATCGATAAAAATGACAAATGACTTTGAGAGGAAACAAGTAAGATGACAGAAAGTACAGAAATTAATGTGGAGTGTGGATGGGAACGATAGCCATGTAGGAAAAAATGATGGTAGTACAGATGAGAAACATGGCAAGGAAATTGATATTTGGGGGGGGGGAATCAAAACAGAAATGTTATAAGTGAAAAATTCAAATTTATAACAATGTAAATCATCACTAATAAGTTAAACCAGGCAAAAGAAAGAGATTCAGAGATGAAAGACAAAGTGGAGAAAACAGCACACTCAAACACTAATTAATGAAAGCAAATCAGTTAGTGGGGTGCTTGTCTAGCAAACATAAAATCCTAAGTTCAAGCCTCTGCAGAAAACTGGGTTTGGGGACCCCTGTCTACAACCCTAGCACTAAGGAAGACAAGGAAGGCAGATCAGAAGCTGTTGGCTATCCTCAGCTCTGAGCTGAAGGTCAGCTGAGCTATATAAGACCCTGCCTCAAAGACATTTTTAATTGAAAATCATAACCATAGGTTCTAAGAACTCTGTAACATGGTAAAAATAGCAAAACTAAGAACTAGAGGGCTAAAGGAATAATGGAATAAAAACTAAACCCACAGAAAATAGATTCAATAAAGTGATAGCCCCCCCCAAAGCCCAAATCTTAGAGGCTGTAGTGGATAGCCAAACACAAGACGCTCTTAAGAACCCCAAATAGGCACAACTAGAGAAGAGCCTCTATATGAAACATCAGAATAAAATGCCAAAAGTAACAATCCAGAGGCCAGAGAAGATCGGAGAAGAGCAAAGTCCACTGGATATGATAGAACCATGGTAGTCATAAGACTCACAAAAGCTTCAATTGCCCACACAAGATCAAACCATTCCAACACTGCAGGGGCCGGAACTCACAATGCTATGGCTATCTGAGGAACTTTAGACAGCTGATGGCTTCTGAAGTGGGGACAGTCAGTTTTCCTTAGCAGTATGGCTCCTGGTAGGTGGACCATGGTCCAGGGGGAGGCCAAATCCAAAATCGGGACATGGAAGGAAATAATAAAGATTAAAGCAAAAGTAATAAAACAAACACTAAAAGAACAAAGACTCTGTGAAACAAAGAGCCAGTCCTTTGAGAAAGTAAACAAGATTGGCAGAGAAAATTCAAATTAGTAAAGTGAGATATAAAAAGGGGGACATTATAAGAGATACTAATAAAATTTACAAGCTTACTAAGGAATACTTTGAAAACTGGTATTCTAAAAAGCTGCAGAGTCTCAAGAAAAATGAGTAAATATCTAGATGCGTATGACTCAAAAAACTGAGCCTAAAGAACACAAAAATCCTAGTATATTAGCAAGTAAAGAGACTGCTAGAGGAATCAGGTTTTCCCAGACAGTGAAGTCTAGGACTAGATGCTTCACTGCTTAGTATGACCAGATGCTTAAAGAACTAATGCCAATGCTCCTGAAACTATTTTATAAAGTGGAAGGGAAGGAATGGTTAAATTCACTACATGAAGCCATTATTACTTTGTCATCAAAAGCAGATAACAATGCAATCAAAAATGAAGACTACTGATGGATATCTCTAACAGACTCAACATCCACGATGGATTACTTATAAACTTAATTCAACAAATTGTTTAAAAGATCGTATACCATGATGTATTGAGATATTAATTACTTTCATTCCAAGGATGCAAAGCCAAAGGAGCCTCTTCAAAGGACTACAGTAGCTCAGAAAATAATACCTGATGATAGCTGGAAGTGACAAACAGGACTGCATGAAATTTCAAGCAATTTCAGCACATTCAAATCAATATATGTAAAAAAAAATCAGTTCAAGAATCACATGATCATCCTAAAAGATGGAGAAAAGGGTCCCTTCATCATAAAAGACCTGAAGAAATTAGGAATAGAAGGAACATAACCTCAAGGTAATAGATATTATATATGACAAACCTACATCTAACTTTATACTAACTGAGGGGAAATAAAAAGCATTTCATCTAAAATTAGTAATTAGGTTAAAAAAAATATCCATTTTATCTGTTTTTCTTCACCCAGCACTTGAAGACTTAGCCACAGCAATAAAGAAAGAAAAGGAAAGGAAAAACAACTATAAAGGAGAAGTCACATTATCCCTCTTTCATTTATGATCATACCACTCTGAAGGTACACAATCTTGTCACATTATTCCTCTTTCCAAATGATAGAATCTTATACTTGAATTCTAAAGACTGCCCCAGAAAATTCTTAGGCCTGATTAGCACTTTCAACAATGTAACAAAATGCAATATAAATATTGAAAAATCCATAGTGTTTCTGTACACCAATAACAAACTTACTAAAAAAAATAAGCAATTTTGGAAATCCATTCACAATACCTTTAAAAACAATGCCTAGCAGTAAACCAAACCAAGAAATTTCAAAACACTGAGGGAAGATACTAAAGAAGATACCAGAAATACCAAAAGACAGAAGCACCCCCATATCCATATTGGAGAATCAACACCGTGAAAATAGCACATCACTGAAAGCAGTGCTCAGATTCAGTGCAATCCCTATAAAAAACTATGGTGAAATTCTTCAAAGAGATAGAAAAACACAATTTTAAAATTCATTTGTAAGCACAAAAGACCCTGAATCACCAAAGCAATCATAAGCCAAAAGTGCGAAGCTGGATGAAACACAATATCTGACTTCAAATTAAACCACAGGGCCATGACAACAAAACCAGCATGGTATTGGCACAAAGCCAACAAGAAGACCAACAGAATGGAGTGGTAGACCCGGGAATGAAGCCATACAACTCCAGCCACCTGGGATTTACAAAGAAGATTTAACACAGCTTAGAGGAAGGAGCCTCTTCGCCAAACGGTGCTGGGGAAACTGGATGGGGGTAGAACCCAACTCTCCCACTCCATGGAAGAACCAATTTGTTTATCAAACATTTCAAGCCTAGAAAATTGAGCCTGCCAGGGGAGACACTCCAACACAAAGGGGAGGTTTGTTCAGGAAGGACTCCGGTAGTTCAGCAAATAATAGCTAGAACTGACAAGCAGGACTGTATGACATTTCAAAGCCTTTCCACATCAAAGGCAACATTTGGCAGAGTGAATAGGCAGCCTACAGAATGGGAGAAAAGCTTGCTAACTATATATCTGACAAGGGATTAATATCTAGACTCTATAAAAACGCGGAAAGTTAAACACCAAAGAGAAAAATCCCCCAGCCAATAAATAAACAAACAAATTGAACAGACAGTTCTCAAAAGAACAAAGGTTCCAAGTAATGAATTAACACACACACACACACACACACACACACACACTTGTTCAGCATCCTAATCCATCAGGGTAACACAAGTGAAACTATACAAGATTGCATCTCACCCCTGCCGGAATGACTGTCATTGGATGACGATAAATGCTGGTGAAGAGGTGATGAAAAAGGAGTCCTTATTACCCGCTGGTGGGGATACAAGCTTGCACAGCCACTACAGAATTCACTATGGAAGTTACTCAAAAAGCCAAAAGTCAGACTATCATATGACCTATACCATCTCTGATTAAGGTAGCCAAGTAAATCTAAGCCATACACATCATGGAGATACTTCTGCTCTCATGTTTATTGCTGTGCTCACAAATAGCCAAGACAGGGAAGTAGCCTAGAGGCCCACCAACGGATGAGTGGATGAAGAAAATACAGCATTTGGACACAACAAAGTTTTCTTCTTTTCAGTCGTAAAGAGGAATGCCATTTTGCCATCTATAGAGAAATGGGTAGAATTAGAAAAAGCTGGGTTAAAGGAAGCCAGGCTCAGAAGGACAGATGCCATGTGTTTTCTCTCATATGTGGTATCCAGAATAGAAAAATATAAACATGGAATAAGAGCGTAGAAAGGGATTATGGTGGGAAAGAGAGGCGTCCACAGGGAAAGGGAAGGGAAGCCAGGGAGGGCGACGGTGAGAGAAAAGAAAAACGTTGGGTGTTTCCCTCATTCCCAGATTCTACACATAAGGTCTATGTGTCATGAAAACACAAGGGGTGTTAAGCGCAGTGAAGAAAACCATCAGCAGGAGGTGAGGTTTTGGGGGTGTGTAATGGGGGTGACGTGAGAAGAACACAGTGATGGGTGTCAAGTCTCACTCAGTACCCGTGGCTCCTCCCAGCACTTCCCACCCTACCCACCTCTAAACCTCTTTCTCTCAAGACTGGGGGTTCCTTCTGCCAATTTGTGGTTTCTATATAACTCAGCCATTTTGACAACATTCTCTGTTGCTTTTTTGGCTCACTCTTGGGCTCTTGACTCCTGATTCCTGTCTCCTCTCTCCTCACAAGGCCCGGTTCAGTCTGCTAGCCCAGTTCACTCTAGACCCTTCCAGAAGCCCCTGACTCTTCTCTCCCTCGTATCTACAATAAACCTCTCCAACCATGTCTTGGACTAATCATGTCCTCATTTTTCATTCAGTAGACATGTATGTAAATATCATAATGAAATTCATTATTTTACATGCTAACTTAAATAACAATAAAAATAAATATTAAAATGTATTGCTCTTGTTATTATGGTATAATCTGGGATTAAACACTAAAGAGTTATCAGATATCCCGATATGCTTTTCTTTAAAGTAGTCTTCTTTTTTTTTCTTTTCAGTTTTTTGAGACAGGGTTTCTCTGTGGGACAGTCCTGGCTATCCTGGAACTCACTCTGTAGACCAAACTGGCCTTGTACTCACAGAGATCCACCTGCTTCTACCTCCCAAGTGCTAGTATTAAAAGCATGCACCACAACCGCCCTGCTAAAGTATTATTCTTAAAGTAGATTTCTCTCTGAGTAAAGCCTCAGCCCTAGCTCTTATTGGCCATGTCATCTAGGGCGTGCTCACAGAATGCTTCATTTCATCTCTTCAACTGCTCAGCCTAGTGTCTCTGTCCAGGGGCTTTCATGCTCAGCTTATTAAAGAATGGGGCAATGGGCATCTGATGTTCTTGAAAGGAAGGAATTTCACTTACATCCCATCTTGGATGAAGGCGTTTACCCTTTCTCGAAAAGAGTAAATCAGTGGTGCTGGAGATGTGTCTCAAAGACTCTAGTCAAGGCCTGTGGATGGAAGTCACCCGTGTGTGCCTGTGATCCCAGCATTTAGGAGACAGAGACAGGAAGAGCAGGAGTTCAGGTTATCTGCATCTCTATATGGAGTTCAAGACCATAGAGAGCTACAGGAGGCCTTACCTCAGAGAGGGAAATAAACTTTTATATCACACAAAAACCAGATCATTTTCCTGCTGACACACATAGAGGATTTAAATTGGACCTCTAATTCATGAAATAATACTGAATATGTTCAGCACAGCATTTAGAATTGCCAAGTGTGCAGAGAACCATTAGATACCAGTGCTGAAATGGCCAAGATAACGCCCTTAACTGGCAGATGCTTTAGAGGACAAATGATCTTGAAGCACACAGTGCAAACTGTCAGCAGAAAAACACAAGACATAAAAAATGAACCAAGAGAAAGTTCCATAACTTAAAACTAAAATGACTCAAAGAATGAAATAAGTCATATCTGCCTTTGAGATGGCATATCAGGAAAAGATGTTTGAAAATTAAACAGCCACAATTTTCCAAATCTTATAAAATGCGTGATTCTGTGTGTTCTTGAATTCCAACAAATCTCAAGCATCTTAGGTCTGGAACCGTCCACACCCAGACACATTACAATGAAATTACTGAATACTAAAGACAGAGATAAGAAATGATAAGATAATGATCAGGCTCGAGATAAGGAATGATTTCTGACAAGGAAATGATTGTTTGAATGGCTCCAAGCCTCTCCTCGGAGGCCACAGAGGCCAAGGGGTGTGAAGCGTGTGAAATTGCTAAAAGAAACTTGTCAGTGTGCCGAGAAGCAACTGATGAGTGCTCAGCCCTAAAAATGACTTCTCTATTACCCCTTCAAGGCCCATAGAGTATCACAAAAGAGGGCAAAAAGAATGTAAGAGCTGGGGGTGGGGTGAGGAGTGCCGTGAAATGTACATGCCCGGACATGACACAGCCCAGCTGTGCTTTCCTGCACAAAATTGCCCCCCCCTTCACCATTCCATCACAGAAGGATACAGGAGACCTCATGCCTCTCTGAGGCAAGAGTGACAGTGACAGTTAATAACAGCCCAGAGAGGAAGCATCTTTTCCTCTATGGTAGAACCATTTTCCCGTGCTCCAGGAGATGATACCCCACCAACCCAGGACCATGCGGGCCACCCTAATTAAACCCAGGAGCTACATGGGAAATAAAAATAAAGACTGTAGAAGTAGGAAGGGGACCTGCTGGGAAGACACCCAGCAGTGGGAGTGGAAAGAGGATGAGAGGGGGAAATGGGGGTGAACATGAGCACAAAACACTCGGCACATGTATGGCACTGCCGAACAACAAAAAGAGGAATAGTCAAGATAACAGGACCGCCAACCCCAAATTCTATATCCTGTCGAAAGAAAGAAAGAAAGAAAGAAAGAAAGAAAGAAAGAAAGAAAGAAAGGAGGAAAGAAGGAAGAAAGGAAGGAGGAAAGAAGGAAGGAAAGAAGGAAGGAACGAAGGAAGGAAGGAAGGAAGGAAGGAAGGAGGAAAGAAGAAAGGAAGGAAGGGAGGAACGAAGGAAGGGAGGAACGAAGGAAGGAAGGAAGGAAGGAAGGAAGGAAGGAAGGAAGACTATCAATCATGCAGGAGCGAAAGGAAGTACAGACTCCTCAGGGTACGCAGCTCATAGAAGGATTGCTGTTCTGAAGGACAGCTGAGGAACATCCTTCACCAAAGGGCGGTGTGCCGATAGGACAGAGGTGGGGGTTAAGGATGAACACAGAAATGGGGACGATAAGAGCAAGGGGAAGCCACATGGTTCCTCTCTTGACTTCTTTACAGTTTGGATAATAGTTGACAGCAAACACCGCTTGTTTTGTTTTCAGCTTATGTAGCCACAGTGCATGAGACAGCTACAGGAAGTGACATGGTGAAGGAGCTGGTGGGATGGGCAAGTGTCTATGCGGTTCAAAATGGCTACGGATCTACTCAAAGGAGAGTATGGAAAGTGTGTCTTTTGGGATCCCCTCATAACACCATACTCTGGGATAGGGGGTGCTCCTAAATGAGTTCCCATTGTGTGATCAGGGTTAAGGGCCAATGGACTACAAAATATAAAAATAGAATCCTGACTCCTATGTGTCTGTTGCACCGTTCCCATTTTTAAGAGACACGGTGAGAAGTGGGGCCTAGAAAGTGTGGAAAGTGATTCCGAACGCAGCATGGGAGATTACAGGGCCTAAGCAATGGCTGAGGAAGTGGCCTGCTGAGTTCAGATGGCAGACAGGTGCCCCTTCCCTTCCCCTGGATTGGGAATCAAGACTATAGAGCAGACATTTGCATTTCTTGATTCCTGAGGATTGCTAAAGCTCCTCATGAGGGGACCTTAAAGAAGACAAATAACTAACTTATTGTTGCAATATTTGAATGATGCCCCTAACACTAAAATGTTATTCATGGGCTTTAACTAAACCCAATGAGACATCTATGGAATTCACATGCAATTCTATTATATGTTGTATGTTTCTTTTGGGACAACTAGTGATAGACACATTTGGGTCATGTGTATACAGCCATAAGAATTAAGATTTGGGTCAGGCATGGTGTCACAGACTGTTAATCCAAGTCTATCTCTGGGTTTTAGGCCAGCCAAGGATAGAGTGAGACCCTGTCTCCAAAGAACAATTGTTTTGATAATAATAAAAATATACAAAGAGAAATTATTATTTGATCTTGGTCATTCTTTAAAAAGAAAAACGGAAAGCAGAGGTTATAGCAGATAGAGAGTAAGCTGCCTCCAGAATGAGCACCCTGAAGCCATGGATCTGAACCCTCACATCAGAGACTAAGAAGGCAGGCCAGGTTAGAGATGGAGCCTTGATTTCTATAAAATGGATTCAGAATTCAACAGACATTGCCTCTTCACAACAACTCTGTTAAGATAAGCCTGGCACGGACTTGGGTGGCCCACAGATGCCTGTCTCCCTTTTCTGCCTCTCCCTGGGGAGAGGGGAGGTCCTTAGAGAGGAGTAGCTCTGCATCTGGGAGGAGCTTTGCAGGCCAGGATGCAGACCTTCCTGGAAGACAAGTGTGATTGAAGCTACCCAGCCTCTTGGCTTGGCAGGGAACTCGCCATTCACAGGACAGCTAATACCTCTCTTCACACTGTGCTCAGCTGGCCTATTCACACAATAGGTGTGGCTCCATGGATGGGGTGTGTGCACTCTTCCAGATCATGGAGGCAGGATGGGAGGGGGTGGACAACAGAGCAACACAAGTGTGTGTGTGTCTGTTTTGGGCTGCAGCTGTGGATTTCCCCAGGTGAATTTTAAAACCAGTCCAAATTCATCAAGTTCTTCTGAAGACCCTCCGCACCAGCCCTGTGCATCGTGCTGAGAGGCCTCTGTGGGTAAGAAGACAGAACTGGGAAGGGACGGGACACAGGGCTTCTTCCAGTGAACCAGTCCCACTGTTACTAAATATCTGGGCCCCTGGTCCTCCCTGCAGCACAGACCTCGGTTTCACCATTGTTAGTTCTGAGGGCTGCAGCAGGCGGGACTACAGCACCTAACGTTGCTTCTTAACTCTGGTTCAGAGTAAAATTGAAGAAAATAGAAGCCATGAAAAACAGAACACCTTGCAGACTGGGCCGTTGGATTAGGCATCTGTTACTAAGCTCCCTATCTCCCCCATCCCGCCCCCCCCCGCCATCCTTACTTGAGATTTTAACTTGCCAAGCCTTACTTAGCACCCATCTATTGGTCAGGAGACCAGCGGAAGCACTTTTATGAACCCAAGCACATTGCTGAATCTCCGCAGCCTCCATCTGCAAAATAAGATGCGGTTTAAAGAGTCTCCAAGGTCTCTTCCAACTCTGATTTTCTGAGTCATTGGCTTTACAGTGAAACAAAATGGGGGAGGGATCTAAAATAAACTCTCGCTTTTAACAAAAAACTGGGGAGGCCATCACTCAACCCCTGCATTTGACTTTTAGCCCCTGCCCTCCTAGAAGAGGCAACCGCAATGCCTAAAGCCCTGAGTCCGGAAAGGGGGTGGCCAACACTGCACAGCTCCGCCCCTCTTTGGCACTCATTCGCTTCATCTGCTGAGTATTTCATTAGAACTGTCGAGGGTGCTCAGAAGGAGCCAAGGCCAAGGGGGCAGGAAGGAGTCTCCTTGTTCTTGCTCACTCGCTAGAGAGAGCCAGCAAACCAGCACACAGCTGGGACAGGTCTCTGTCTAGGTCACTCCCCTGCTGGGAGCATTGGATGGCGTTCTGCGTTCATCAGCTCAGACATGTTCCTGGGAGGACTCTTGACTTAGGAGGGGTTGGGCCTCTCAGCAGGGTCACTGGCTGTCCCCATCCTGGCCCCACATGGTGTCCTGGGAAGCCACATTTCCAGGGCTGCATCTGTGGCTGCAGAGGGGACCTGGAGATGTCAGGAAACCCAGGCAGGAAGTAACATTGAGTGGATTCAACCTGGAAAAATGTGGCCATTGCATCTGGGGATAAATAAGCAAAAACACAAATACTCAGGTGGGAGGGGGATGCCTGGAACGGGTTGCAACCGGCCAGCATTTGGACAGAAGCTTGCAATGTGATCCAGTGACAGAGAAATTGCCAGGGGATTTGTGCAAGGAGGTGATACCCCAACAAGAACCAGGAAGGAGCAGGGTGGAGCCAGGCAGCTATTTCGGGGCTCCTGGGAGGCTAGCATGGAGACCAAGCTGAGATGACAGAGGAGACGCCTTGGACTACAGAGAGCGGAGACCATGGCAACTGTCTGAAGCCTAGCACAGGGTCAGGAGGTGAGGTATGGCCGAAAAGACCCTGAGACTTGTCGTGAACATCAGCTGTGACTGTGAAGCTCCAGCAATTGATCTTTTGGTCAACACCACAGGACATGGTAGGTGGAGGAACCCAAATCAACAGAAAACACTCAAGTTCAAGTACCGGGGTCAGTGTGACTTGTCCCAAGTCAGAAACAGAGCCAGAGAAAGGGCTCTGATCTATAATGAGATTCGCTCTTCCCCAGGCCTATAATCTTCCCATTGCTTCATTGCCTGGGACATGAGAGCCTCAAAAGAAAGCTCTCGAGACAAATCTTCATGTACATTAAACCCAGAGGGGCCAATCAACTGCACGCCATCTGCCTGGTGCCTGTGCCACCACATAGTTGCTCTTGAGGGATTTAGGTCAGATCTTAAGAAGAACTTCCTTCTTGAGTTTTGAGATACTGCATGAGTAAGCAAAAGAGACAGCTTAGAAGCTCTTTTCTTTTAAAGGTTCATTAGGTAAATTGTGCTTAGTGTATAAATAGGAGACATCCTCTCGGTAGTGGAAGTTAGAGGGGCACCCTGCTTCAAGCGAAAATGAATTTCAAAACCAAGCTTTAAATGTCAAAATATTAGCATGAGGGTTTAGAATATTAGAAATCAGTCACGGTAGCAGTAATTCAGTTTAATTTTAAAATAGGTATTCCATGTGGTAAACTAGACTCTTAGATCAAACAGCAGCACAAAGATGGAGGGCTTCTCAGAGGCCCAAGGAACCACAGCAATAGGGACATCTTCCTGGGGATTATCTTGTGGGACAGCTGCCCCTCCCTCCTTTCCTAAAGTTGTCCCAAGATTGGGACGCCAGGTCTGGTGCTTCATCACAAATGTCCCACAAAATAGTCCCCAGGAAGATGTCCCTGTTTCTGTGGATGCTTGGGCCCCTGAGAAGTCCCTCATCTCTGTGCTGTTATTTGATCTAGAAGTCTAGCTTGCCACAAGTCAGAGCCTCTCCCTGGCCCACAAGGCACCGCCAGGACTCTGGTTAAGATCTGACTTAACACAAGGTCATCTCGGCTGTGAAGAACAATGAGAGCACTTGAAGAAGCTTCAGATCTAAGATTAAGAAGATGGAAGAGCAGGGAATGCCTGCATTTCCAGGGTGCCACCTGAGGCGTGGTGATGAGTGTCATCTCATAACACCGTTCATCTCCCCACCCAAGGCAGAGCTCTCCCCCATACCAGGTAACAACTTCTTCAAAGCCACACAACTAGGTTTCTGCAGAAAATCAAAGGAGTGGGGAACACCATGCAATGTATCTGAAGGAGAGTGAGACACCATACAATGTATGTGAAGGAGTGGGACACCATGCAGTGTATCTGAAGGAGTGGGGGACACCATACAATGTATCTGAAGGAGTGAGGGACACCATGCAGTGTATCTGAAGGAGAGTGGGACACCATGCAGTGTATCTGAAGGAGTGGGGGACACCATACAATGTATGTGAAGGAGTGGGGACACCATGCAATGTATCTGAAGGAGTGGGGACACCATGCAATGTATCTGAAGGAGTGGGGACACCATGCAATGTATCTGAAGGAGACTGGGACACCATGCAGTGTATCCGAAGGAGTGTACAAACACACACATCACTCACTCACTGTGTTGGGAGGCAGAGTCCATCTGGCATTGGAACTGGGCCTTCCACCAGAACTTCCTCCTTCTAGGAATTTCCACCTGCCCCTACCGTTCTCAGTTCCTGTTGTTATAGTGAGACAGGATGTGTGGAAACAGGAAGGGAGAACAGAGAGAGAGAGAGAGAGAGAGAGAGAGACAGAGACAGAGACAGAGACAGAGACAGAGAGAGAGACAGAGAGAGAGACAGAGAGAGAGAGAGAGAGAGACAGAGACAGAGACAGAGAGACAGAGAGACAGAGAGAGACAGAGAGAGAGAGACAGAGAGAGAGACAGAGAGAGAGACAGAGAGAGAGAGACAGAGAGAGAGACAGAGAGAGACAGAGAGAAGACAAGGTCGGCGCAGACACTTTGCAATTACCCATATGGGTAGAAGTGTCATGTGGATAAGCCACAGCCTGGAGGGAATTATGCTGTGCATTGGGGGCCAGGAGAGCCTAGCCTAGCCATGTAATTCTGCCTGACTTAGGTTTGGATTAATGTCTGAATTAGCTTCCCTTCCCTGAGCATCCTCACAGCAGGCTGGAATGACCCAGAATGCAAGAGGCAGTGAGCAGATTAGGCCTGGTGTGATTAGCCTCGATGTGGCAGGAACAGCAGGTTTACATGGTCACCCTGTGTGGTGCAGGGCCATCTCCAGCCTTTTTCTCTCACTGAGCCCTGTCATCACAGAAGATGCTCCCTGTATAACTATGCTCCTCCTCACAGGGCCTGGGAGGCCTCTGCTCTCAAGAGGTGTTTCATCCCACAAACCACAGAGCTGACACACATCAGGCTCGGAAGTAAGCAGCTTAAGAAGGCCAGGGTGAAGGAAGGAGGGGGCAGTCCCATCTGGAATCAGGGCCATTGCAGAGGAGCCAGTACAGTGTGATTTCCAGGGCTCTGCCCTTCCTGCTGGTGCTGCTTTGATCACGGTTCTTCAGAAGGGTGGCTATAGTCAACCCGGAGAGCCAGAACAAGGGAACAACTATGCTTGAAGAGAAAGAGGAAGCCCTGAAGGGAAAAGCAGAGAGTGCCTAGAAGAAGTGCCTTCAGGCTCCACCCCACCCCTCCTGGTGTCCAGAGGCAGAAAGAAGTGGGACAATTAGGGACCTTCTCAGCTCAGTTCTGTTCCCGTGTGCTAGCATGCCACCGTGGCCCCTCTGTGTGGCTGGACCCTCGCAGGGGCTCCACATGTTCCTGGGCCCCAACCCTCCACAGCCCAGGCACTGACTGCATCTTAGGGTCAGCCTAGCCTAGCCTTCCAGGAACCCTGACTACCTTCCACCCTTGCCTTCCGGCTCTAGACCCATCCATTCTTCTCAGGAGTAACCCGATGCAGTCTGAGTCTGACTGTAAGCATGGCCCTAGGTACTTATAGTAGATAGAAAAACCCCGCACTGTCCCAAGACCACCACCTCACATTTAGATTTGATAGGAAGCAAGACAGAGAGAGAGAGATAAGCCAGGAACTGAGCCTCCATTCTTCACTCCTGGGCCCTTCTAAACACCCAGTACTCAGTCGTTAAGAGCTCTGGTTGCTCTTCAGGAAGACCCAGATTTGATTCCCGTTCCAATCATGGTTGCTCACAAATGTCTGTGACTCCAACCCCAGGGGACCCAAGGTCCTCTTCTGGTCTTTGAGGGCACTCACTGCTTGTGCACGTTACACAGACACGCACGCAGGCAGAACACCCATACACACAAAACAGAAGTAAAAGTTAAAAATTGCTTTTGAAAAATGAAGATGGGAAAGAAGCTCGACTCGGCTCATATGGTGGAAAACACAAAAGAATTTAAAAGTGCAAAAGTGTGCAAAGTGGCTAGTCCTATGTCAAGCTACAGCCATTGTGAAGAGGGATCCTAACTGAGGAAATACCTCCACTGGGTTGGCCTGTGCACAAGTCTGGGGTGAATTTTCTTGATTAATGCAGGAGAGCCCAGCCCACTGCAGGTGGTGCCATGCCTTGGTTGGTGGTTCTGGGTGCTATAAGAAAGCAGGCTGAGCAAGCCATGAGGAGCAAGCTAGTAAGCAGCCTCCATGGCCTCTACATTAGCTCCTGTCTCCAGGTCCTGCACTGCGTGAGTTCCTGTCCTGATTTTCATCCATCATGTACTGTGATGTGAACGTGTAAGTGAAGTAAACCCATTCCTCCCCCAAGGCACAGTCAGTGTTTCATCGCACCAGTAGAAACCTTAGCACACTGGGGAAGCCAACTTGGTTCTGTCTTATTATACTTCACAATTCGTGAAATATTCCCTCAGGAAGCTGCCAGTTACAGATCACAAACACGAGACAGAGCCAGTGTGGTCAAGAACTTGCACTAAGATGCCATGTCAGGGAAGCTGTGTGCCAAGGAAGCAGGCCCTTCACTCTCTACATCCAGATTTCCCCCCAGGGTGACACACTGCTCAGGAAGAGGACACAGGTCACCTCCTGATTTTATAATCATTCACCAAGCAGTCCATGCTCACAGGTTATGACCCAGGCCACTCTAGACATGGCTTCCCACCTCCACAGTGCACCCTGGGAACAGTAGACAGCAACACGCACATTCGAATCACACACGGGTATTGTGCACAGGGAACCAGCAGCAGGCTTACCCAAGCTCTAAGGGTCCCACAGCTTCTGCCCTGAAACCCATGTGAGTTCCTGGGTTTGCACCCAACAGAGGCAAGAACTCAATAGCACATCTGTCACATCCCTCCCCTCCTGACTAAATATTCCTAAAATGATGCAGAAAGCCATAGGCCCTCCCAAAGCTGTGGGCAAGCTAAGCAAAAGATCCCAGGATGGAAGAGCCCTGAGATTCAGGGACATGATCTCAACCCTAAACTCCTACAAATCCTTGGTTCCTAAAAAGAAACTCAGTGTGGCAGACACAACTCATGGTCCAGGCCCAAGTCCTATAGGGTCTAACATAATACATTAGAATGAATCATATGAGGCCCCACCCAAGCCAATAGTGCCCCAAGCTCGGTTCACATTCTGTAGACATCAAATGACCCTGGGGTTCCCTGAGAGCCCCCAAGACCACATTGTAAGTCCCCTGAATCTTGTTAAGAGGTTCACAAACATTCTGATTTCAGCTGAGCTTCTGGGCAGTTGAAGACAGAAGACGGAGTTCTGTCCTGGCTTGATTTCTATTCTGTGACCAAAGGCAACTTGGGCAGGAAAGGGTTTATTTGGCTTACACTTCCACATCACAATCAGTCACAGAGGGAAGTCAGGGCAGGAGCTCAAGGCATGACATGGAGGCAGAGACCGTAGAGGGATGCTGCTCACTGGCTTGCTCCCCTTGACTTGCTCAGCTACCTTTCTCATACAAGCCAGGACCACCTGTCCAGGGGAGGCACTGCCCACAGTGGTATGGGCCAGCCCACATTAACCATTAATCAAGAAAATCCCCCCACAGACTTGTCTAAAGGCCAATCTTGTAGAAGCTACCACTCAGTTGAGATTCTCTCTTACTAGATGACTCCAGCTGATGTACAGTTGACACTCAACCATCAGAGGTCCCCAAAAAGCATCTGTCCTTTTTAGTAGACACAAATCAGCAAACAGCCCTTCCAGATGCCTTTATTCCCACCATAGCCGTCATCTTGGATCTCCTTCTACTTATCATCTGCAGACCAGGAAGGCTGAGGATATGTGGGATGAGTTATGACTTTTGTTGGTGACCTGACCACAAGCAAATGCCTTGTCTCTTTTTGAGACAGGTCGCCACTGCACACAAACCTTCTAACCCACACACCCAAAACAAGAGTCAGTTTTCCAAACACAATTCACAGTTGGATGTTCTAGGTTAGGGAAGGTAGGACAGGAAGGGGCCTTGGAGACCCACAGGACCCAGTTCTCTTCGGAAAACACTTTGTAAAGATCAATAAACTCCCTGAATATTTATTCCCAACATTCAAACTAGGAATAGCCTTGCAAATAGATCCATGGTGCATGCGACATCAACAAAAAAGTTGGGTGGCCAACTCTGTGACGTTTTATGCACATTCTTCCACTTTTTTGCCCTCCTCTACTATAAGAAGAGTTGACAGAAGATGCATAAGAAAGAGTAAAAACTGAGAAAGTTACTGTATTGATGCAATTGCTCAGTGACTGGGAATGTGTGAAATTAGTAAAATACTTACTTCTATTCTCAAGTATTAATTTCAGTTCGGAACCTTTTCTGCAATACTGGCCTCTAGTTCAAGGGTTGGGGCATGCTAGGCTGACCTACATCCCAGCCCATCAATTTTTTTTTCAGTGCAGACTGCCTCAACCCAGGCTATGTGAAATCAGTATTATCACATGCATAATGTGGGAAATAATGATATAGGACTAATCCTTTCCTGTCCCACACGAAGTCTCAGCTCCAGGAAACCAGTAAGTTAGAGGGAGCAGAACCCAGGAGCAGACAGATGTTCCAGGATGCTCACTCCCTTACTGGGCCCAAACACATCGTGACACTAACCACCTGCCTCCAAAGCACAGCAGCTGCACTAGTGACCAATTCACAGATCTCCAAAGCCACACCCCCAAAAGATGATTTCCTGGGACCTTTCTAAGCCTTTCAGTTCCCAGGCAGAAGCTGCAAGGGGCCCCAGCTGGCCTCCCTTCACACAAGGCAGGCTAGACTCCTGATAGGTGTCCAGGTTTGGGAGAAGGTATTCAAGGGTTTGTCAACTTTTTTGAGACAGGGAAACCCAAGACATACCCGTGAAATACATTTCATTCTTGGACTGTTTGTAAATGGATGATAAAGACAAGACTAAGTTTTTTGGGTTCTTTTGTTTTGTTTTGTTTTGTTTTGTTTTGTTTGTTTTTTGGTTTTTTTGAGACAGGGTTTCTCTGTGGCTTTAAAGCCTGTCCTGGAACTAGCTCTTGTAGACCAGGCTTGTCTCGAACTCACAGAGATCCACCTGCCTCTGCCTCCCGAGTGCTGGGATTAAAGGCTTGTGCCACCATCGCCCGGCTAAGACTAAGTTTTTATAAAGGGGATTTTCACGAACAAATAGAAGCTGGGGATATGGTCAAAGTGCTTGCCCAATGAGCATGCTGACTTGAGTTCAGATCCTCAGCACCCATGAGAAAGCAGAATGTGGCAGTCCCTACTTGAAATCCTGACACAGGTTAGGCAGAGGCAGGAGAATCCTTGGTGCTCATTGGTCAGTCAGTGTAACCTACTTGATGAGCCCCAGGTCCTGGAGAGAGATGCTGTCTCAAAAGATAAAATGTGCACTCCCAAGGACTCACACCCAAAGCTGGCCTCCACAGGCACACGTATGCACACACACACACACACACACACACACACACACACACACATACTTACACACCTGTAGTCACAGAAATGTGTGCACCCATGCACACACATTTTTAAAGTGTAGATAAATGTGTGAAATTAGTAAGATACTTACTTCTATATCCACACATTAAATAAAACCTGCCACCACACCAAAAATATGCCACAACTCAAAAAACATTACATAGAGATGAAAGCAAAAATTTTAAAGATTCCTACCAGGACCAAGATGTGACACAAACCTATGGTCATTCCTATTAGTGACAAAGTCACAGAAACACACAGTAACATAGAGATTTGTCTATAACTTTAACTTTAGTAAAAGCTAACTTTCAGTTAGTGATGTGGTTAGTTTCCTCCATCTGAGTTTCTAGATTCTAACCCTGAATTCCATTTACAAAATCCACAAAGATAGAGAACTGCTCCCACATCCCAATGGCCCCAGAGGTTATCAGCTATAGCTGACCAACAGTGGCAGGAGAGGATATTAAGAACTGAGGTGTCCCCACCCACTCACAATCTGTC
Source organism: Microtus ochrogaster (assembly GCF_000317375.1). Taxonomy (NCBI): domain Eukaryota; kingdom Metazoa; phylum Chordata; class Mammalia; order Rodentia; family Cricetidae; genus Microtus; species Microtus ochrogaster. The sequence continues at coordinate 38,656,106 of NW_004949099.1, read as the reverse complement.
AGTCGAGGTTGACCCATTCTGCTGTGCACAAAACCCACTCCAGTTAAACTCTCTTTGGTGGTTAGTCTTTGCTGTCAATGGCATTTAGAATCACCTTGGAGATCAGTGAGGCACATCTGGGGATGTCTATGATGGGACTCCCAGAGAGGATGAACTGATTGGGAGATACACCCTGGCAGAGGGCAGCTTCGTCCCATGGGTCTGAGGTCCAGACATAACAAAGGGAAGGAGGGGAGAAAGCCAGCCTAGTACCAGCTTGGCCTGTTATCTGCTTCCTATCTACCATGAGAAAATATTCTCTGGTACATGCTCCCAACGCCATGATGTTCTTCTCAAGTACATGAGGCCAAACAACCATGGAGTGGACCCTTAGAGATCAGGAACCAATTAATCTTCGCTCCTTTAGGGTATTTCTGTCAGGCTTTTGGACAGAGCGGCAATAAAAGTATACAGTCTGAATGTGCACAGCCCACACCGGCATCTTGGGGTAACTGCAGGTGAATCCTTCCTGAAGGTTTAGTAAACATGGGGACACAGCTCACTCCCATCTGCCTGGACCCCATCAGCTGGGACAGAGGTGGGGAAGATGGCTTAACCAGGTGGTTTAAGGCAGGCTTAGGATTCCCACATCACTCTCCCAAGACATTTTGCTGAGCTTCTATGTGGCTCTCTCATTAAGGCTACCCCACCTTGAAAGCGGGACTTTCAAGTCTCATTAGCCCCTGTGTTACCAAGCCCAGGACCCAGTGCTTAGATGGGGCTTCAGAAAAGTCACAAATTGAGAAACAAGAGAGAGGGGTCCAAATACTGCCTCCACCAGCTTCCTCCTTCAGCCGCCTTTCTATCTCTGCAGTTAGAGGCATAGCACAAGCACGGGCAATGACCTCTGGCTCACAGGTGACAAACAGAAAGGGGGCTTCCTTCACAACACATCTCCCAGAACCCAAAACACCCAGCAAGCCGCAGAAGGACCCATCAGGGGGGAAGAGACAGATTGTTGCCCATCTCTCTCTTCACCACGGAGATGGGGAAATGACCACAGAAAAGAGAAGTAATCTTGGGACACCTGGCAGCCAGCACAGCCCATTATCGGGGGCCCCATCTGTGAACCCCAGTGCCATCAGACCTGGAGCACTAGCAGGATTCCAGCCTGACAGGATGGTAACTTAGCTTCCAGGGAAACAGGCCGAGCAGTGCAGAAGCTGGAACTCCCTGCCTTGTTTGCTTGCACGCATTGTCTGCAGTCAGCTCGCTTGATTAAGACATTGAGTAGTGTAAGGAACTGCCAGCCACATCCTCTCCTGAGCTCCACAGTTCCTACTTTCCAATAGGACTGAAAGAAATCAGCCCAAATCATCACAATTGTATCGCTCTATGATCCCATTTCTTCCCGAATAGTGTGTGGTAACAGAGAACAAACAAAACACATGGCGGAAAATGGGGTGCCCCGGGGCCAGAGCCTTTCACAAGGGTAAGTGTGATCTGTGCCCTCTGGGATTATAGAGCGGTTATAACAAGTTAGAGCCCAGAAATCTCTTTCCAGCACCTTTGAGAGACCCAACGGACCACTAGAGGTGCCTGGTGGTAAGTGAGAGGCACAGATTGGGAGACTGGAGAAAGACCTCACCCAGATGGCTCTGTCTGCTCTCCCGAGATCCATCGCTCATTCGAATTCTTGACAATACATTGTCTCCACCGTTAGGAGGGTGAAGACCCAAAGACAGGAGAAAGGACTGGGAGTGAGGTTGCTAGGGTGAGCATCAGATGAGAAGACCGAATGCCCAGATTTACTTGTTTTTTTTTTTTATCATAAGGAAATAGACACCTGGCTTGTGTGGGGTGGGGCTTCACCTTCGTCGTTGCTTTCCTCTGGGTTCCTACCCCAGTTCTGCCCACTGAGATCTGGTCCCACCTACATGAGAGGGGACGAAGTGTCCCCCAACCCTGTGTCAGCACCACCTCCCACTGGCCAGGCCTGTCCTGGGAACGCACACCCCACCCTCTCTTGAGGAGGCCAAAGACTATGTCCTAATGGAGTCAGTCAGACTCTGAAGACCCTGCTCCCACACAAGCATGTCACCACTCTCGCTCCACCAGCTGCCTGCTCAGGGGATGCCTGTGGCACACTGCTACAGCAAGATTCCATGGGTCACTGTCACCCTGGGAAACCAAACAGCAAGACTTTCAGGATTTGAAGTGCCAGCTTTTCCCAGGGAGGAGAAGGAGAGCAATGTCTGGAATCCTAAGAGGAGAGGTTGGCTTGGTGTGAGCTTCGGAAGAGCAAGATGAGCTGCACCAAATCTCACCATCTCTCCTGAAAGGCTATGACTACAGCAAGAAGGGACAGATGGTCACCCAGGTAGCCTAGTGCTCCAGAGGCCCAAGCTCTGGGGCCTATTACTTTGTAGCTATTAATCCATAATAGAAAAGAGGGACACAGCACCCCTACTTCACTTCTCAAAACCTCAACTCCTGGCCCCTGCAGAGCTCTCTGTGGATTCTTGATGGGAGTGGCCCCCACCTACAGGACATTTGTGAAGGCTTAGTACCCAGTCAGAACAACATGCTTCATGGGACCACAGATCCAATTGGGAATTTTCCAAAGTCACTTATGTCCAATTTCTTCAAAGGGATGGTGTTTTAATCATCCAGTCATAGAAGAAGGAGAAGAAGAGGAAGAAGAAGAAGAAGAAGAAGAA
>NW_004949099.1:38645593-38653266 GCF_000317375.1 Microtus ochrogaster | reverse complement strand
GAGGAGAGGAAAAGATTCTTTCGCAAAAGACTCTTTAGGAAAAAGTCAAGAACTTTGTCACTGGTTTTAAGAAAGTAAAATGATTCCAATTCCCATGCCTTCACTCCTGTCTCCAAATGGACACACATTCCATACGTCCCTTTCCTGTCCCTTTGATGGGGTACATCTACTGTCAGATGCCCAGACCCACCATCAGGAGATGGGCAACTGTCCTGTGGCTCAAACAGGAGTGCTCCCTGCAGGAAAGGGCTGTAGGCCCTTCTTTGTTCTCACCTGATACTAAGCAAGGGAGAAAAGCGCTTGGCACCTTGAAGGAAATGGGGCCTCCCCATCAGCACATTGCCCACTCTCTGTCCAACTCTGCCAGGAACAGTTCACAGAGCTGCTGAAAATGGCAGAACATGGACAATAGTGTCAGCATCAGGGACCAGGTCTCTGGTGTCCTAACACTGGGAAAATAATCCTCCTCAATCCAGGGGCATCTGAACCCACTGGGAAAATAACCCTCCTCAATCCAGGGGCATCTGAACCCCCTATGGATACCTTCCCCTCCACTCCTGTTCTGAAGCTATAACTGCATGGACTTTGACATTCGAGGCCTGAAGGATACAGTGAGGTCTTGCCTGGAAGTGTCTGAACAATTCCCCAGGCTCTGCCTGCACTGCACACTGCCCATGGCTCAGGGACACGGCTCCCCAAATGATCCTGGTGACACCATGCCTCTCTGTCTCCATTCTGTCCTGCTGGCTCCGTTAGTCCAACACAGAAAGTTTGGAAGGTTCAGGTGGACAGATGGGACCTCCTAGCTCTTCCTCAAAGGCCGTATCCAACTCACTCCACAGCCCCACCAGACTAGAGGAACCTGAGTTCTGGTGGAGAACACACTTGGATGACTGCAATTGGCCTCCCATTTAGAAGAGATGTTCATATCTGAAGGAGCGGTCCTCAGTTACATGAGTGGGTAACAAGGATGCAAGTACCTCTGGGAGCCACAGGTATCCCTGGGGATGGTTCTAACTTAGACAGTCATCAACCAGCCAAGTAGAAGGAAGCATATGGGCTAGCTCCCATCCCTCTGTTAACATTCAGATTGCCTTTGGAGGATGAGCAGCAATAAGTCAATGCAAAAAATTCACAAAACAAAACAAAAACCTGAACCACCAGCTGAGGAGTGCACGGCAGCACCCTCTTGTCCAAAGAAAGGGACAGAAATGAATTCTACCATATTCAGAGCCTGGTGGACACAAACCTCTTTTTCCTAGTGAAGGGCTTTAATGGGGGTCTGATAGAAACCCTTTTCCATCTCCCTGCTCTGAAAGTCAGAGTGAAATCAGAGCCTAACAGACAGCCCAGCCAAGGGGAGAGGAAGAACAACTGAGCAGGTGTTGACAATTTACCCCTGGTCTCATTGGGGTAGCCCACAGTGGGAAGCAACCTAAGTGCCCCTTGCTATGAAGGGGATGATAAGGTGAACTGAGGTGACTTCCAAGGACCCTTTAGAAACAACACGTGAGATACATGTTCAGAGCATGAAGGTTCTGGACGCCAGCACTGGACCAGAAAGACAAGCAGAGTAAGCTGTAAAAAGTGCATTTTATGTGAATTTAACATTCACAGAAGTCCCCAAAAATGTCAACACCGAAAGGAACCTAAAGAGATAAGATGATGGAATACAATGTTATAGCCCAGGAGGGCAGTCCAGAATAAAGGACAGGCAGTCAGAAATAAATCTCAATAGAACATGGATCTTAGTTAATAATAACATGTCAATGTCAGTTCATCAATTGTAACTAGAGTGCCAATTAATAAGAAGGTAATAACAGGGGAAGCCAGGCGCAGGGTAAGACCATAAGAGCCCTGCACACTACTCCCATTTTCCCTGCAGCTATAAAACAGTTCCGAACAATAGCCTATTTTTAAAATGGAGAAAAATACAAAATTGCATACAGCATTTCCCAGAACCACAATGTACTAGAACGGTTGCCTATGGAGAGAGTAGGCAGCGACAACCGAGCGGAGCATTTGCAGATAACGATAACGATAATGGCGTGCTATGAGTTCCGAGTGCAGTTAACTTCTTCTGTGTGTGTGTGTGTGTGTGTGTGTGTGTGTGTGTGTGTGTGTGTGTGTGTGTGTGTGTGTGTAATCCCAACACCGATCAGGGGAACTTGTCAGAGAGAGGGAATCTTACAAGAGAGTAGGTCATGATGGCGCGTGAGTGGGATGACAGGAAGGTTCAGGGAGGCTGAGCCCTCATGGAAAAGAGTTAAATGGACCTTAAAGCTAGGATGGAGTGGGGAGGGAGAGTGTTAGTCACACAATAGAGAGAACTTTCTAGGACAAGATCCCATCCTAATCTAACATCAGTCACTCAGCTATCTCTGTGCCCTCTAGATTCTCAGCCCAGGGCCTGAGCACTGGGCAGAGAGCAGCAAGGATGGGCAGATACATCTTCACTGATGTAGCTGATGGCCGTGATAAAGACCAGGCCAGCTACAGTGGAACTCAGGCCGATGTCGAATATATTATCCCTAATAGCACAAGGAGCACATTCAAACTATATGTATTTTTTTTAAAATGTTCTACAAAGTTACTCATTGCTGATCTGAAATTTAATTTTAATGACACATTTACTCTCTGTTATATATGGAAGTTCTGAATAATAATAACAGCATCGTGCTACTTGGGATGCTTCGTTTGCTTGACTTCTGCCATCTTTTTGCCAACCCTGGATAGGATGTACTATTCCTGTTTATAGGCAAGGAAACTCTGACTTTAAAGTCAAGGCAAGCTGCCCACGGTCCTGAGTCAGCAGAAGAGGCATAGAAGCAACCACACCTAATCAACCTTCTGATGCCCCCTCCTGAGTTTTACCTGCCCTGTTTCCCAGTCAAGTCCTCTACTCTGACATCAGAGACTACAAGTCTGACCTACAAGTACTTACAGCTCCTCGTAAGGCCAAGACCTTGGAGACACCTGCTCAGGTGACTCCTACCGGAAGGACCACATGAGCTTTGGATTTCAAACAGCAAAAAAAAATCAGTCAGTAGTCCGGAGTAAAGGGGCCCAAAGTGATCCAACAGGTTACAATCTCCTCTACTGGTGAGAAGGTGACCAAGAGGAATTCTTCCTGCCAAACGGGTCTGGACGAGCCATAAAAGTCAGTACCACAGGAGCCTGAGCCAAGATACATGCAGAGAAGGGATGAACGTCCTCTGAGGACCCTTCCATATGAAGACAGCATTAATGCCTAACTTAGATTTCAGATGCGAATGCCTTCCCAACTTTCACAGCTCGGTCCTAAATGTGATGTCTTCACCAAACCCCTCCCCTCAAGGCTCAGGGACCTGTTTGGAAGAGGCAAAGCGCAGATTGTAAAAGGTGACAGATGACACCAAGGAAACCATACCTTCCAGACACGACAGGACTGATGCACATATGAACTGCCAGGGATGGTGGCAGCATGCACAGAACCTGTACATGTTCAAGCCAGATGCATCCCCAGCACTGAGAAGGGAAAGCGGTCCAGGGGTCCCACCCCTAACCAAGAAGCTATTTGTAACTGATGCTTGCTGCCAAAGGGAAAATCAGTTTCCTCCGATGGAGTGTCACTGGGCAGGCCAGGTAGTCAGCAGTAAGTGGCCAACACAAAATAAACTCCTTGGCTTTTTGTGGACTTTCTGTTTTATTTTGTTTTGCTATGGCATTTTTCTTTTGTTTTGATTTTTGTTTGATTATTGTAGGTAATTGTTTTTTGGAGGGGCACATAAAGTTGGGTGGATAAGAGCTTGTGAGAACCTGGGAAGAGTTAGGGGAGTGGAAAAACATATCAAAACGTTGTATGAAAAAATAGTATAAAAGTCATAATAAGCACTCATTGAGCACCTCATGTATACGAGCTATTGTGCTAGAAGTTTTCATTTCTCCATCTAACAGTGGAACATGTAAAACCACAGCCACACAAGGAGGTTACTGCTTTTCAAATAAGAAGCCTAAGTCCCCTCTAAAAGGCCAACCATTTCCACAGCTAATGCTTATGAGACACCCACTTTGAGAGATTCTATCCCAGGTTCTGGGGATGAAGCAGAAAATGAAACAAGGTCCCCACCTTCATGGAGCTGGTGGGGTACAGATATGAGAAAAACCTACCTCACTGCTGTAGGCAGCAGTGTTGAGCTAAATGAGATCGAGAAATGTAGAGCTAGGGTCAGGGATGGAGAGTGAAAGGCATGATGGGGTTTTATTGGGGATGTCCAGGGAAGGAGGACAGAGCAGAGCCCCGAAGTGAGGGCATGCGCATGCATGGGTCTGAGCAAGAGTCCCTGGAAGAGAGTGCTCCATCACAGTCAAGACCCCAAGACCAGGGTGACACCAACCCACAACTGAGGGTAGGCTGATGGCCGGCCTGGAACAGAAGTTTGGAGATGAGAAGATTGGAGATGGATGAATTTGGAAGAAATAGCAAGGCCAGGATATTTTGAAAAGATCAGAGTGCTATGGGCACATACATGAATGAGTGGTGGGATGGGCAGCTGGGTGGGTGTGCAGATGGGCGACTGGGGTAAATAAATGGGTGGGTGGATAGATAGGTGGGTGGATGGATGGATAGGTGGGTGGGTGGATAGGTGGATGGATAGATGGGTGGCTGGCTGGATGGATAGGTGGGTGGGTGGATAGGTGGGTGGATAGGTAGGTGGTGGTTAGGTAGGTGGTGCTATGGGCACATACATGAATGAGTGGTGGGATGGGCAGCTGGGTGGGTGTGCAGATGGGCGACTGGGGTAAATAAATGGGTGGGTGGATAGATAGGTGGGTGGATGGATGGATGGATGGATGGATGGATGGGTAGGTGGATAGGTGGGTGAGTGGGTGTGTGGATAGGTGGGTGGATAGGTGGGTGAGTGGGTGGGTGGGTGGATGGATGGATGGATGGATGGATGGATGGATGGATGGATGGATGGATATGTGGGCGGGTAGGTGGATGGATAGGTGGGTAGGTGGATGGATAGGTGAGTGTATGGGTGCATGAATGGGTGGGTGGATGAATGGGTGGGTGGGTGGGTGAATAGGTGGGTAGGTAGATGGGTGAGTGGGTGGGCAAATTTCCATGGGTTGCTTTAGTCTGCTTGGCAGAGTTGATATACATATGTGCTAACACACACACACACATACACATACACACTCTTACAGGTTTATAAAATATATTCAGTGGTGTCCCATTCACTCATGTATCTCATGACTCCTCAGGAGTCCTGAGAAAGCCTTACTGAAGGAGATCCTATATCCCCACAAAGGAACTTATCCAAGTTCAACAGGGAAGCCAGGTCTTCATGTAAGGAAACCACTCTGGAGAAAGTCACAGACCTTCAGGGAACCATGTCCCACCTTCAGTCTCTAACCAGACTGCCAGGGACATTGTGTGTGCATGACCAGGAGTGGGCATGGCACACCACCACATTCCCACGGCAGCATGGAAACACTTGGCCAAAGTTACCACAATACCAAGACTCTCCTGCAAGGTCTTGGGCAAAAGTATCTGCTTTGCACAAAAGAAAAAAACAGGCCGTCTGCCAGAGCAAAGCCTTCTTGAGGTAGCACTGCCCACCAGGCACCCACCCACCCTGAGACCTGTAGTCTGGCCAGCCTCACCTCCAAGTCCTTCTCCAGCTCTAGCCCAGCCGCCATCAGGTTGTGTTCAAACTCATCACGCTGCTCCCTTCTTTCCTCTTCTAAAGCATCCAGTGGCCCAAGTTCGATATCGCCAGGGCCTCCCGCATGGCGCTCCTTGCCCGTCTCCCCATTGGAGATAACAGCCAGCGAATGTCCTGGGGAGCCGTGACCGTGGTGCGCTCCCCGTTTCCGGTAGTGGTACGCAAGCACATAATCGACTTTCCTCTGGTTGTCGTGGAAGTGCATTCGGCTCAGACGGGCTTCCGATTGGGGTTCGTTGGCATCCAGATAGTTATTGATGACCTGAGCAGAGGGAGAAACACAGGTGAGGTCAGATGGGTAAGGAGGCTAAGAGGATGTCCTGGCACTCTGGGACAGACTGGGAAGCAAGCCTCTCGGTTCCAGAGACCCTGCCTGCAGTGAAAGGATCTGCAGCCTCAGCCCACATGTCACATGCAGCCCTCCACCCATGTGTGCAACCCGGTCATCAGTACCTTCACACATGCTCTGGCATCCAATGCATACACACGTACACACACACACACACACGTACACACACACACACACACACACACACACGGAGACAGAGAGAGAGGCAGAGATGGAGACAGAGAGACAGATGAAGAGAGAATCAGGGAGACTGCACATACAGTACAACACCCGTGCCTGCCCCCAACCCTGAAGCCCATGCTCATGCCTGCTCACCTGCACATACATGACACCAGCAAGCAGTCCCCGCCACTCACACCTCCCTGATTCTGCACTTACACACACCCGTGAGGGCGTCCATGTGCACAGGCACACAAAGGCAAACCAACGCGCAGTCCTCCACAGGCGCCACGGCACACCTACACATGTGCTGTTCCTTGCAGAGCTGCATGTGAGCCTGCAGACAATCTGCTCTCCATCAGCACACACAGGATACTCACTGGTAGGTGTTCGGGATCCATCACAACAGGGCCAATGTCTAATCTCCTCTCCCACCCACAGGAATTCACGAGACACTCCGCCCCTCACAAATCCACATCTTGCCCCTTCTGACTCCTCCCCAGCCACTGGCAAGGACACCTTGCTCGTGACAGAAGCAGGTGACTGACTGCTTTCTCTACCTTCCACTCTAGACTGGAGAGGTAGAGAAGAGAGGGAAAGAGAGCGAGCGAGGCGGAGCAGGCCAGGGACCTGCCTCCCTCCCTCTGGGTGTTTCCTTGTTTATTACTGGTTTGATACCCAGCTGCCTCAGCAGCCACCTGAGAGGTCACCGGGGCAACCAGATGAAATGCCAGGCACTGAAGAGAGGCTCAGAGCCACCACAGCTGAGGAGACGAGTTTCTCAGGCCTGTGGGAACTGAGCCTGGGAGCCTGCAGCCCAACAGGTAGGAATCATCCGGCTCTTTACTCCCTTCCAGACCCTTCGCTGAAAAGGACAGCCAGAGTTGCTGCAAAATGGACCTAGCTTGGAGAAAGGGAAGATAAAAGGGCTCTACCCAAAACCCAGGGTTTTTCCCACAAGCACACACAAGTCTCACATGACAGGAGGGCCAGGTGGGAAGCTTCCTTGGGATGTCCACCTATACTCACAGAACTGTCGCGGGAACACTCTCTCCTGGAGGCCTGGCTAGAGTGTCGGCTTGCACTGGCCCTCTGACCTGCGGCCTGGGGACTTGGCACTCTGAGGTACTGTTTGGGGCCCTGGCCTCCTCTGACTACTGTCCGTGAACTCAGCCGCCGTGGAGATCCAGGGAGCAGAGGGATATCTGTGAGAAAAAAAAGACAAGAGAAGTGCCACAAGTTCAGGTGACAGAACTCTCAAGACACGGAATCTAAGGCAATGAGAGACAGATCCCATGGCTCTGGGGAAATGACCTGGGTTTTTTGAACAGCCTTATCTAACTACATTCATTTTGGTCAATGGGAGTAAAAGTAAATGGTAACTCCCCTACCAAATACTCACACACATACAGAGAGAGAGAGAGAGAGAGAGAGAGAGAGAGAGAGAGAGAGAG
>NW_004949099.1:38594246-38645493 GCF_000317375.1 Microtus ochrogaster | reverse complement strand
AGAGAGAGAGAGAGAGAGAGAGAGAGAGAGAGAGAGAGAGAGAGAGGCCGGCCACAGCTGTCATCATCTCTCATGTGTGTACTCAACACACAACGGTGGAGCCCAAATCCGGGCATAGGACCTGTTATGCAAAGCCCTCCACCACTGATCCACTGTTACTCTGTCCTTTCTTTATCCCAGAGGCCATGAGGACTGACCAGTGAGTCTGCAGTCTGGGGCAAGAAGAAAGCCCCAGATGAGCCAGGGTAGATGGAGCTCTTCTCAGGGAGACAGGACTGTAGAGTGTCTCCCAGGGCATCTGGGCCAGTAGGCGCCCCGGACAGTCCTACACCTGCAAGGAGGGAGCAAGGACAGAGCAACAGTAAACCCGCTAAGGCAGCAGCAGAGCCATGGAGCAGGAAACCATTTCAGTGGCCTTGAGAAGTTCTCGCACACCTGTGATTCAAGTCAAGTTCTCAGAGACCCACAGCCCTTTTCTGGCTCCCCTCCAGCCAAGGCCCTGAGCCACCAAAGTCTTAGAGCTGGTCAGACACACTCTGTACTCTAGTCTCAGCTTGAGGAAACCCCAGGTAGCTGGTGCGCCTGTGCCTGAACCTGAGCCACCAAAGTCAGACACACTGGTCAGTTCCATCATTTCTTCTTCCTTTTTTAATTTTTTTTTCTAGATAGGGTTTCTCTGTGTTGCCTTGGCTGCTTGGCTGTCCTGGAGCTCACTCTGTAGACCAGGCTGGTCTCAAACTCACAGAAATCCACCTGCCTCTGCCTCTCAAGTGCTGGGATAAAGGCGTGTGCCACCACTGCCCAGCAGCTCATCATTTCTTAGCACTGTAGCCATGTTAGGCTTGTTTCTTCTACTACCCAAAGGACAGATGTGGAAAGGAGAACAGAAGAACACATGCCAGACACCCCAAACAGTGATTGGCCTCTGAGTTCACAATAAAAGGTGATAATAAACATTACTGTGCTTTTTTTTTCATTTTAAGCATCATGTGAGCAGCAACACCCTGTACATTCAGATTGGTCCTAAGTAGTTGCCTAAGGGATGAATAAATGACATTCTGCCAGATTTCTCGAAACACAGTCAAGACTGAGGGTATAGTTTAGAGGGAGCACATATTCCTACCACCATGTCAATCGCCAACCCTTAGGCATCCAGCTATCTGATGATTTTTTTTCCAAGGAGTCTAGAACATGTGGTTATTGACCTTGAGAAGCATGTTGCTGTGTGCAGAGAAATTTGGTTGCTACCAGCAGGGTTGTTGTGGCCTGAATGTGAAATGCCCCCACAGGCTCGGATATTTGAATGCTTGGTCTGAAGCTGGTGGTCCAATTTAGGAAGGTCATGGAACCTTCCAGAGGTAGAGCCTTCCTGGAGGAAGTGAGTCCTTAGAAGCAAGTCTTGAGGTTTTATAGCCCAGCTACACTTCCGTCTGCCCTGACTATCGATGTGATGTGACCAGCCAGCCTGGCATTCCTGCTGCCGTGCCTTTCCCAACACCTCCCTTCAGACTCTAAGCCAGGACAGACCTTCCCTTCCTGAAAATGCTTCTCTGTTACTTTGTCATAGCAATCAGGAAAGTAGCAAATGTGAAGCAAACATCCATGACTGATGGGTATAGGCTCACCTGGGTGTTGGCTCTTCACCACTGGAGACCAAAATCATAAGAAATCAAATAAGGACTCAAACCTAGGTCTCAAAAACTAAGTAACTTCTGAAAATCAGAGGAAACCATGAAGAGCCTCCCCAGAGACAGAACATACATCCTGGTGGTTCAACATGGTCTCTCAGCTCAGGACATTAAGGGGGAGGTTCCATCCTTGGGTACCATCTTGCCCCAGTTTCCTTCCTTGAACCTTTCTTTAGATCTATGCCTCAACTGGCCCAGAGCACCCTTAGACCAGAAAGATTAACCCAGAGAAAGTCCAGATGCACAGCTTTGAGGTGATGAAGAGGAGGCTCATCTGGAGCCACCTGTCCCTGTGAGTTATCTTCCAATATGCCCAAATTGCAGTTGAGAAGCAATCCAAAACAAAGCTTTGGTTAAACCATGTATGGCATCTCCTAGGAAGCCCAGGGCCTCCAGAGGACCCACCAGCCATCTTGGCTATGTTCTCTGCTTCCTCTGAGCCAAGTTCATCACAACTGCCTGGAGGTTCTGCTTTTGTGGCAATCTCCCAGCCCATGTTGATTAGGACGGGGCATGCGGCTCAATGGCCGCCACTCTAGAAAGGTATAACCAGGCAGTGATGGCAGAGATCTGGAGTAACAGACCTATTTGCACCATCAGGTGAAGGCTGTGTAGGTCAACACACTTCTAGAGACTCCCTAAGGAGCATAAAGGTGAAAGAAGAGCCGTGAGAAGTCAAGACCATCACACAGCCTGTGAGATGGCTTTGTCCACTCATCTGGAAACACTCTTTCTCTTTTCTCTTCATTCTCTTGGCTCTTAGCACACTTATCTTAAACATCAAACAGATCCATGGGCACTGATGCATTTAGGTGCTATGAGGGTAGAAGAGACAGATTACTCATCTCTGTATCAGTTAGATAGACGTTGTCAAGGGTGGGATCTGGGGCCTCACCACACCTAACTTCCTCCTGGGTGCTATCATCCACTCCTATGGAGGTTATTACCATCTGTCACTGACTTGTAAGTTTTACTGTCTACCCTTAGCTTCCTCTAGGTACACATTGCTCTACCTGCTTGGCACCTACACTTGAACAGTTGAGAGCCCCTCAAAGTCAACATGCCCCAAACCAGACTGGTGACCTTCTCCCAGCAAGATTCTTTTCCAAGATTAACCAACTTGATTCATGCTTGGGATGTCCTGTACACTCAAAACACAGCCAGAAATCTAGAAATAACTGGAAATCCATCTGCCCTCATACCTCATATCCCATTTGACACCTAACCTGCTGCAGCTGTAAGGGCATAGTGATCCAATCATATCCAGAAGACGCTGCTTCACCCCAGTCCTCCAACCTCTAGCTTTTGTAATTTGACCACTCTTTCTTCCATGATGGTCACTGAGCCTTTGCAGGGCAGTCTGGCATAAATGTCCCATTTTATGAGGAACCACTCTGCAGATACTCATTCTCAAGGGGATATTTCTTAAAGACTAAAAAGATCTGTAACAAGCAATGACACCAAAGCAGCAATGAAAGTCTTCCAATAACAAGCACCCCGGGAATGTTCCTTGCTGGGTTTCATGGTGTCTGCCAAGAACTAATGCATATATACTTCAAACTAATCCATAAAACCAAAAGGGAAGAAGTGCTTCCTGAGCCCTTCTTGAAACCTGTATTTGCCTTCTGACCTAAACCAGGTGAGGGTGCAATGAAAACACAAAACTATAGACCCACTTCTTTAATTAATATAGATGCAAAAGTCCTCAGTAAAATCCCCACAAACAGAATTCAACAACATACTTTAAAAATCATGCACCATGGCCAAGATAGTTCAAAAAAAAAAGATAGAACAAAAAAAAACACATGATTATCTCAATATTCACAGAACAAAAACCTGACAAATCACCTCATCATCATAAAAGTCCTGAGAAGCTAACTATAGTTTACACCATTAGTTTATAAAGTTAATTTTTATAGTTATAGTTTAATAGTTTATATAGTTATAGTTTAATAGTTTATGTAGCTATAGCTTATACATAACTGAAGAAACTAACGTACCTCAACACAAGGGCTCTCTACAGCTGGCTGACAGCCATTATTATTCTGAATGAGAAAAAAAATAAAATCACTTCCTCTAAAATCAGGAACAGGATAGATGTGCCCTATCTCTACAGTCTTGGTCAATATAGTACTAGAATTGCTAGCCAGAACAATAAAACCAGAGAAGGGAAAGAAGACAGTTGATCCCTGTTTGCAGATGGTCTGACCCTATACTTAGACCCTACGGTCTCCATTAAAACTTTTAAGACCCAATTTCTTTTAATTTCAGGAAGAAGCAAGATATAAAACCAGTGTACAAATATCAATAGCTTTTATACACCAATGAAGAACCTAGAGATAGAGAAATCAGAAAATCAAACCCATTCACCACAGCCTCAAAAAGATCCTGTTATGTAGGGACAAATCTCACCATAGAGTCAAGAAAGTCAAAAACTATAAAATACTGAAGAAAAAAATAGAAGAAGACACTAGAAGCTGGAAAGTTCTCGCAAGTTTCTGACTCAGTGGAATTAATATTTGCATAAACAACATGCTACTAAAAGCAGTCTACAAAGTCAATGAAGCCCCCATCTAAATTCAAACGACACTGCAAACTTTGCCCACCTATCCAGCTCCAAATGCCAAAAGCTATGGGCTCCCTAGGCTCCAACCACTATGCACAAACTCTCCCGCCCGCCTTCTGTTTCTGGTGCTGACAGGTAAGGGCTTCCTTCCAGACCTCAACTGCTCAGTTCAAACCGTTCATGCCCATCCAGCATCCAGTGCCTTCAGGGAAGAGCTCACACTCTGACTATAATCCCAGACTTTCCCATCTGCTCGGCTCCAGGTCTCAAGTCTTCCCACCCTTCTCAGCCTCATCCAGCCATTCTGGTCTAAGTCTCTGGCATTGCTTGTAGCTCCCTGTATGCCTGCTTAACTAGCTTCCCAGACTCAGTAGGAGGGGCACTGGCTATCGTCTATCCCACCTGGCAGTCCACGCAGACTGACTTCTTGCTCATTGAGACTATCACATTGTATACTCTGGGCACAGTCTTGGATATTTCAGTTCAGTGGCCCCAGAGAAGAGCTCTACCCCTTCTTGTTGAGGACAACTCCAACCTCCAGACTTTGTAAGGCTACAGGTGCCTTCAGTAGAATGGAAGATTTGAAGAGAAAAATAAAGCCTACGGAATTCAGGGCAGGAGAGGCCCGTGTCTAAATGACCAAAGAGTAGAGCCAGCTTTCAGTGCCTACTTACACAAGTCCCGAGGTCCTCTCCTCAGCCCTCTCTACTTTGATAAGCCTCATTCTATTCAAATATTCCCCTTTCATCACCAGAGAGCTCCCATACCCATCCCTTCATTTAATCCTGACTAAGCTTATTGACACTAAACAGATAGCGCAAGATGACACTCCCGTATAGCATAAGTAAGAAGGTATTTTGAAAGCATTGGCGGGTTCATTGGGTGCAGGCCTTAGTCTGAAGGCACAGTCTCTAATGGGGACACAGATGGAGGGTGACACTTGAGAAACACTGGACGGCAGGGATTCCAAATCCTTCCAATCACGGCAGATACACACACAGAGCGAGAGACAAACAGACAAGGTAGCACGGGTCTTCAAATTTACTGCACAGGATTAGAAGTAGAATAGGCATTCACACAGCAGCAAAGGATGGGCTCTCAAGAAAAGCTCAGGCGGGAGCCATGACAATAGACAAGAACAGGAGACCAGAGACACTGCCAGGAGCAAGGCAAAGGACTCATTGTCAGGGACAGAACAGGAAATGAGGTCAGCAGGTTCAGGATAGAGAGCAAGGTGACTCAACAAGGCCCTGGAGCCTCCCAGAGGTGGCAGGAGCAAGCTTTCCTCCCTCCCAGGGGTGCTGGGCTTTCGGGCAAAAGGACTTATCCTCCGAGCATCCCCCTCAGCACCATCCCGTCCCATCACTGACTAGGGATGAGTGAAGCTTGAACTGCCCTGGGTTTTTAAAAGGCAACCTCAGCCAGATGTTGCGACACAGGCACCGAGGAGGCCGAGGCAATAAGACTTCGACGACTCCACAGCTCCACAGCTCCATGACTCCACAACGCCATGACTCCACAGCTAGTCTGGAGAGTGCAGTGAGGTCTAGGCAACCCTGAGCTAGACAACAGAGCTTTATCTCAAAAGGGGGCAGGACATCCTTCACCACTGCATCTCAACGTCACTGCTTCTGGCAAGAACAGTCAGACCCAGGACATCAGAGGGAGACAGAGCACACTCATCCTCAAAGCCTAAGAACAGGGGTCCACGTAGCAATGGCCCTAAGCATGGTGGCTCCTCTGGGGAGGCTCAGAGAGACCTGGGCACTTCCACATTTGAAGGCTCTCACCCCTGGTCCAACATAGTTCATCTGAGGAGAGTTTTTCAACTTTGGGGTGGTGTGGAAATGTCCAACCCCATCATTCTGACTATCACTGTGGTATTTAAAGAATTACCTGAGATATCAATACTTTGTTATAAAGAAGTCTTTGATATAGTTGGGTTTGCCCATCTGTGCTCACTGTCAGTCAGTATTCTGAACATGTTTAAAGGCAGATAGATTATGGTTATGGATGGATGGGGAGGGCTGGAACAGGAGGATCAAGTGGAAGCAGGGAGAAAATAGAGGGTAAGGGAAGGAATGCAGGGAAAGAAAGCTAAACATCAGGGCCGTTTGAGGGGCAGTATGGAAACCTGATACAGCAGAAGCTTCCCAATATACATATGAAGATGGTCATATAAAATAATGAGGGTAGGCAGAGCCCCAACTGGCCATCTCTTGTCACCAAATAAAGCCTTCGATAACAGGGATGGGTTATATCTAATAAAATTGTTGGCCGAAGGGGCTCCATGGGAATCCCCAAACAACCTAAGCTGTTGCCAAGACTGTAGGTTGCACTCCACAAACTGACAGCCAGGTCCCATTGCTGAAGACAACGCCTCATTGAACATGGGGAAGTTGACCTGGTGCTGACATAGAGCCTTCACCCTACAGGAAGGTACTCTGCATGGTGTCAAAAGAGGAATGTGAACACCAAATCGGCCACAAGCTCTTTGATTTACAATGATGTCCTGCCTATAAAAAAATATGCCACGGCAATGGTGGCACAAACCCGGTGGGAGTAACCAACCGGTATCTGATTTGATGTGAGGCCCACTCCATGAGATGGAACCCACACCCATCAAGTTTGGATGACCAAGAAGCAGAAAACTAGGGTCAAATCAAATACTACTGTTCTAAAAAACAAACCAAAACCAAAAGAGCAGCAACAAAATGTCTCCTAATGGCATTCTGTTGTGTGCACGGATCAGTGCCTTGCCCAACCATCTCAGAGAATCTTTTTCCTGTAGCAGATGGGAACAAATACGAGACTCAGAACTAGGCATTATGCAGAGAATGACTTTGGAACACTCAGCCCCAAATGGAATGTCTCTATCAAATCCCTCCCCTCAGGGCTGAAGGAACCTCAAAGAACAGGAGGCAGAAAAAAATATAAGAGTCATTGTGTTGGAGGACACTAAGGAAACAAGACCCTCTAACTCAATATGAGCGAAACTCCTGTGAACTCAGAGACTGAAGTAGCATGCCCAGGGCCTGTGTGGGTCTGCACCAGGTCCTCTGCATATACACTGTGGCTTCCAGTTTAGTGTTTCTATGGGATTCCGGAGTGTGTGACCGAGTGGATCTCCGATTCTTGTAACTTCTCTTGGGCTCTTTTCCTTCTGTTTGTTTGTCTTGTCCAACTCCCTTGTGATAGTTTTTGTTTTATCTGATTGTATTTTATTTTGTTATATTTTACTGTTATTCCTTAAAATCCTATTTGTTTTCTGAGAGACAAGAAAGGGAATGAATCTGGATGGGAGGGGAGAGGAGGAGGAGGAACCGGGAAAAGGAAAGGGAGGGGAACCCATAATCAAGATTTATTATGAGAAAAAAACCTATTTTCAATAAAAGGAAAAATACTGTAGTCTGAGTGAAATGTATTAAATACATACAGTGTTTTCCAGATGGGTTTGCTGGGATGTGACAGTCATGAGTCAGGGGACATCTCTATCCCAGAATGCTGTCCATTTGGTAGTCTTCATCATTGACCTGCTGAGATCTCCAGAATGAATTTGAGGCATCAATTTACATCTGGGCCCAATTGTCTTGCTGATTACCCCACACCTTGCCCTATATGTCTTGAAGAACCTCCCACAGCTCCAATGAGACCACACTAAGCAAGTCCTGTCACACAAGAAAAGCTTTTCACAAATCTCCTCCTTAGCCCTTGGCTCAAATACAAATCAACACCCGGTTCCTGATGACAACATTGCCAGTGTTAGCATCTTTGCCTGGTACCAGCATAAGTGCTAACCTTATGTACAGACCTCCCTGCCACTGATCTTACCTCCCTCCGTGTTGTGATTTGAATTTAAAAGGCATTTGAACACTCGGTTTTCAGGTGGTGGCATTATTTGGAAAGATTAGAAACTTTAAGGTTTTCATCAGAGAAATGCAAATCAAAACAATTCTGAGATTCCATCTCAAGAATGGAATGGCCAAGAACAAAAACACTGATGACAACTTATGCTGGAGAAGATGTGGGGCAAAGAAATCACTCCTCCATTGCTGGTGGGAGTGCAAGCTGGTACAGCCCCTTTGGATATCAGTATGGCAATTTCTCAGAAAATTAGGAAACAACCTTCCTCAAGACCCTGCAATACCACTTTTGGATATATATGCTCAGTCGTGACACAAGGACATGTTCTCAACTATGTTCATAGCAACATTGTTTGTCATAGCCAGAACCTGGAAACAACCTAAATGCCCCTCGACCAAAAAAAATAGATAAGGAAAATGTGGTACATTTACACAATGAAGTACTACACAGCAGAAAAAAAAAATACATCTTGAAATCTGCAGGCAAATGGATGGATCTAGAAAACATCATATTGAGTGAGGTAACCCAGACCCAGAAAGGCAAATATCATATGTATTCACCCATAAGTGGCTTTAGTCATAAAGCAAAGAAAACCAACCTACAATTCACAATCCCAGAGAACCTAGACAACAATGAGGACCCTAAGAGAGACTTACAAGGATCTAATCTACATAGGAAGTGGGAAAAGACAAGATCTCCTGAGTAAATTGGGAGCATGGGGACCATAGAAGAGAGTAGAAGGGGAGGGGAGAGGAAGGGAGGGGAGTGTAGAAAAATATATCACTCAATAAAAACAATAAAAAAGAAAAAGAAAGAACATAAAGTTGTATGGGTAAGGAGGTAGGAATTTCTGGGTGGAGTTGGGGGAGGAGAAAGAATATGATCAAAATATATTCTGTAACAAGCTTTCTAAATAAAAAAAAAAAGAAGTGGTTTACAAAAAAAGTTGGGGCTTTGGCTTTATTGGGAAAAAAAATGGGCCACTTGGGGGTGGACATTGAGAGTTAAGCCCAGCCTCACTTCTAACCTAAGTGTTCTGTCTCCTCTCCTTCTCTTCCTTCTTCCTTCCCATCCCTCCTCTTTTTTCCCCTTCTCCTTCTTCTTTCCTCTTCTTCCTCCTTCCTCTTCTTTCCCTCCTTTCCCTCTTCCTCCCTCCCTTCCTTCCTTCTTCCCCCCCCTCCGTCTCTCCCTCCTTCCTGGTGATGACATGTAGCCAGCAACAACTCTACACTCCAACCACCACAGAGACTCCAACGGATGCAGTCACCACCCACAATGCCTTTCCACCATAGCGGACTGCATCCCCCAAACCACGTGCCCACCTAAGTCTTTCCTCCGTTAAGTTGCTTCCTGCCAGGCACAGGGTCACAGCAATGGGAAAGGGAACTAACACACGAGCTCTCCTCCTTGGCACACTTACATGACTCAGGCTGCCATTTGAAGCACCTGCACCACCCCAATCCCATCAGCCGGTTTTCTACTCTTGTGAGGAGGAAAAACAAGCTGTCTAGTCTGTTCGCGAAGGGTTTTTCATGATCTGCTCCACACCCTCCATCACGTCATAAGCATACCTGGCTGTCCCCTGGAAGGGCAAGGCTATTACATACAATCTCCCATGTCTCTATTCTTTCATTCCAGAGCCATTTCACTTGATGTGTATTGTGGGACTTTTGAGATTGTAAAGCTGAACAGAACACAGTCCTTTCCCAACAAGCCCTGGGTTCTCACAGGGAAGGAAGATGTCCAACAAAGGAAGGCCAAGGCCCTCCACTCTGCCTGGAGGTGTCAGGAGAGATCCCAGAGAACATGACTTTTTTCTTAAGAACTGTCTCACTATGTAGCACTGGCTGTCCTAACCCACAAATCTCCTGCCTCTACCCCCTCAATGCTGGGATGGCAAGCATGAAACTCATCTGGAGAAGAGGAATAGGCATCTGCAGTGGGCAAGGGAGAAGAGATTCCAAGAATGCGGCGGTCCTTTGGTCCCGAGCAGCCATCACTGGGGCTCTGGGAGTAAGGACTGCAGCCTCGCGATGGTGGCGCACGCCTTTAATCCCAGCACTCGGGAGACAGAGGCAGACGGATCTCTGTGAGTTCGAGACCAGCCTGGTCTACAAGAGCTAGTGCCAGGACAGGCTCCAAAGCCACAGAGAAACCCTGTCTCAAAAAACCAAAAAAAAAAAAAAAAAAAGGACAGCAGCCTCTGCTTCTTTCCCACCCACGGTGCCGGCTGCCAGCTGTGCTCACTGTGAAGTACAGACAGGACCTTTAGAGATATTAAAGTCAACATTTTTAACATGTCCTGGAAGGCCTTTTATCATCTTTTATATTCTCCCCAACTTTTCTAAGACTTTCTCCTGCTTGACCATGTCCATGAGTATTCTTGCATTCTGTCTGTCTGTCTGTGTCTCTGTGTGTGTGTCTGTGTGTGTGTGTGTCTTTCTGTGTGTGTGTGTGTGTGTATGTGTGCATCTGCATGTGTGTATGTTCTGAATAAAACCTGCAGTTCCCGTGGGATAAACTGCTTTTTCTCTTCTTTGGTCTTTGGTATTGCCTTTCTTTGATTCTGAACATCTCTCTCCAACTCTATAACCATCACCAGATCCTACTGTTGGTATTCAAGGTTATAATTTATAGTAATATAATATGATTTTAAGCAGAGGAGCAAAATACCACACTTAGAATTTTATTCTAAAGACCACACTGGTGAGCATAAATGGGGTGCCTGGAAGAATGGCAGATGGGGGATGGGTAGGCAGGGAGATTCTGAACACCTTACCACTACAAATGACCTTCATAAATGGGGAGACCTTTTGTTATATGGGTCACGGTGTTACTATAATATCTCCATTGTCTTGAGACTTACCAAGCAACTGAGTATTCTCCTTCCTAACACCTCTATCAAAAGTAAACACTCCTGTTCTAGTTAGTTATCCAGGTACCTGCTGAAACCGATAGCTGTGATAAATCAACTGAGAAAGAGGAAAAGTTTCTTTTAGACCATGGTTTGGAGGTTTCAGCCCTTGGTAGGTTGTCGCTGCTGCTTTGGGGCCTATAACAAGACAACCCATATTGGTACAAGTATTTGGTGAAGGAAGCTGTTCACCTCATAGCAGATCAGGAAGCCATAAAAGTTGAGGCACTTGGGTTCTGATATCCCTTTCAAACACATGGCCCCAAATACCCAGCCACTGCCTTCCACTTCTGCCATGTCTGAAGTTTCCCCCATATCTGCTTAGGTTGACAAGTGCAGGATCAAACCTTCAGCATATAGGTCTTTGAGGAACATAGAAGATCTAAACTGTAGCAATTAGCTAAATTCATTCCAAACCTGCGCTCACTGGCAGGGCCAGGCACCTTGTTTATATCAACTCATCTAATCTTCTGATAACCTTATGAAGAACATGCTGTCTCTGTCATGTACTCACTCAATGACAAAATTCATAGTTCAGAACTCAGACAGGTGGACCAAATAGCGCTTACTCATTGCTAACCCATCCTTCACTCTGGCTCAGAGCATGACTGATCAGATTAAAGTGCACATGCCCTCCTTTGTCTGCCATGAGAAAACAGCCTGTCTAGAAGATAATTGGTCAAAACTGTTCTATTGGCTTATTAAGTAAGCCTGTTTTGCAACAAGTTCACTCTGTTTGACATGAAAGAACGTGATGATGCATCATGAACAATGAGCAAACGTAGCTTCCCACCTTGTCATGCGCGCGCGCACACACATATCCCACTTTGATTGATTCATCTCTTCTGTGACTTCTCTCAACGTCCCTCATGCCCCTATACCACCCACAACATCTCCCATATCTGACCACCTCTTTCTCTTGGTTGTATCTACAGCTTGCCCTAACACAGTGAAGATGAATATTCAGAACTAGAGATCAAGGTTTGAACATTAAAACTTAAGACGGATTTGTATTTCACTGATGACCAATGATACTGGGAATCTCTTCACAGGATGCTGGTCATGTGTGCATCTTGTTTGGAGAAATACAGATTCTTCGTTGACTTAAAAATCAGGTTGCTATCTTGGTTGTATAATTGTAAGAATTATTTACATATTCTGGGAACAGGCTCCCTATCTGGTCAATGACTTGCAAATATTTATTCCATTATATGGGTTGTCTTTTCACTTCTTGGATGATCTCCCAAGGTATGATTTGGTTCTCGTGTGCAGAATATGTGTGAGAGAAAAAGAGCAAGAGTAAAACTGAGGGTGAGGGACAGATGGGGAAGCGGGGAGAGAGAGCGGAATGAATGCATGCCACGTGGCTCTCTGGAGGTCAGAGGACGACCTTGGTGTCCGTCTCACTTCCTGGTTTCTACACGGTCTCCCTTACTGTGCAGGGCTGCACGTACCAAGGTAGCCAAGCTGCTAGTGTGCAAGGACTCGGGTAGCCACGCTGTTAGTGCGCAAGGATTCTCCTTTCATCTTCCCATCACAGAACACTGGGATCACAGACACTTACACTACTGGGTCCAATAGTTTTTCACATAAATTCTGGGAATCTGAACTCAGTCATGGGACCTATAAATCAAGCACTTCCTCCACTGAGCTCCTTTACTCAAATTTTCAGGATTTTATCGACCCCCTCGTTGTGAGTCTACTATGTACCAGAAGCTCAGTATTCGCACCGTCTCTGAGGGCTTCTTCCTGTCTATACTATGTAAACGTGTAAAGAGGGTTCTTACATTTATCACTCTGGGAGAATTTGGGGATGGCATTATTGGACAAGACTGAAATATAGGCGCTTGGTATGGGTAGGTTACTACATTAATAAGTGGAATTATTTTATTATTATCCATACTGGTGGCAAATAACTGACACTATGCATGTAAGGTACGGGCTGCTCAGCTAACTGAAATATTACAAACCACTAAAAATGAAGTCATGTGGAAAGTATAACAATGTTCGCTTCTCGCAAAGTGACAACCCAGGGTTCGTGGCAAGGGTGGTAGATGGCTCTTTTCCAGGCAGTTCTCTGGGGACCCTGGGTAATAGAGGCTCAGCCAGCTTCTCTCTGTCTTCCCTATGACAAGGAATCACTGAAGGAGTGTGGAGGAGCTGTCCGGGAAGGTGTCTATGGGTCAGACCTAGAAGTAGTGAGCATCACCCTTCATGTCCCGATGCCTAGAGTTCAGACTCATGGCCACACCTAACTGCAAAGGAGACTGTGAAATGCAGAGGAGCCCCATGCTCAGGAGGAAGAGCACATGCAGCATGGCCTCTGAGGAGTAGCAGCATTCTTGCAATAGGGGCCTACAAGAAAGGGCAAGTTTGGTATGGCATTTACACATTTGTCTCCCAGGGGAAGGTATGAGATGCTCAAATTGCAGCACTCAGGACAAAGGGGAGTATACTGGATCAAGAATGCCCCTCCAAAGGTGATACATATACAGGACTCTGAGACAGCAGCTGGCTGCTTGAGACTCTGTGGCTCCTTGAGACTCCGCACAGAATGTCATGTAGCTATGCTGCCAATATTGAGGAAGGGACTTGTTTTCCTCTTTATTGCAGCAGGTGACCATGCATCCAGTTCATACAGCAAGTGTATCAAGTCGTTTGGGCACAAATTGCCTATGTTTTGTGACATCTAGCATCTGGATTTTTGGGGAAGAGTGTAGAACCTATTCCCAGCACTGACAAAATCTCTAATCTATGTTCTAGAAGTGAAGGGGGCAAACTAAAGCCATGCAGGTAAAAGGCCTAATTCTGGTTGTGGCACACACCACTTCTGTAGTCCTGGAGCCAAACGTGCTCATGGTTTGCCAGGTGTGAGGACTTTTCCTTCGTCTCTAGTGAGTGACAGGTTTCTCTTGCTCCTGGACTCCTGTAAAACCATGTAGTACACTATCTGTGAGAACAATGAAACTACAAAATATGAACAATGATAAATATTTCTGAGTTGGCACAGAAATTGGCATCCCCTTAAATGGCTAGCAAGAATATACAATTTTCCAAAGCACAGCCGCTTTGCAAAATACTTTGAGATTCCTTGAAAAAAGTACAGCAACATTGTCATGTGACCTGATGATTCTTCTCCCTCCCAAGTGTATACTCCTTAGGGAGGAAAACTGACAGGGGCCTGAGAGGTCAAAGAAGCATCCCTCCTAGCAGTCAGACAGCAGAAACCAAACGTCAATCAGCTAACACGTGGAGTAAGACTGTATTACAGGCTTACGGGGGAATATCGCTGAGCCATAGAAAGAAATGGAGTATTGAGTCATGCTAGAAGGGAGCTGAACCTTAAAAGCATTGTGCTAAGTGAAAGCATCTCCAGACACCAAATGTCACACAGCATAAAGTTCCATTTGTGGTAAATATCCAGGAAAAGCAATTCTATAGAACAAAGTTAGATTACTGCTTTCCAGGGACCAAAAGAAGGGAGGGAAAGGTGTGTGACTGTCATGGAGCATGGAATGGATTGTGCAGCTCTGTGAACATAGTCAAACAAACCCACTGGATAGATAGGTTTTATGGTATCTAAATTATATATGAATAAAGTTGTGGCTTTTTACAAATAGAAATCCTAGAGCTGAAAATGACAATAACTAACAAGAAAAGTGTTATGAGATGAGCATAAGAGAAAACTGAGAATTAGAGAAAAATGGTAAGTAAAGTTAAAAAAAACAGATCAATAAAAGTAATCTAGAAAGCAGAGAACTCAGGCTGGAAAGGGTTTGCTCAGCCTCAAGGACAACTGGAACAGCATTCAACAGCCCAGCTAACATATGGTTAGAGTCCCAGAGGAAGAGAAAGAAAGGGGACACAAAAAATGCCACAGAACTATTGACTGAGTCACCAGTAACTTCTAGCTCTCAGGATTTCAGCAAACTCAGCTGAAAACGCACAGCTACATGCAGCAAGGCCAGACTGCTGGAAAAGTAGACACAAGCCTTCTACAGCCCACCAGGCTAGAAAGAGGCTCCACCCGAATGAAACTAGCATAGGAACTAAGGCAAGCTTCTTGTCCAGACACTAGAGACCATTCCGGGAAGTCCTGGAGTAGGAACAACAAAGGGTCCACCCGTATTATACAAACAAACGAAATTGCCTTTAAAACAGAGGATGAAATGAAGACACGTTTCAACAAACCACAAGCTGAAAGAGTCTGTCACTGGGAGAATAACTCCCCCCCCTCCGCCCCGTGAGGTACTAAGGATGGTCTCCAGGCTGAGGGGAAAGGTCAACAACTGGTAACCAGGACGAAAGCAATTTGCTGGGTGCCGTGGCACGTGCCGGATGTGCTGGCACGTGCTTGATGAATCCCTGCACTGATGGCGCTGATGAAGATTGAAGACAATGCAAGTTTGACACCAGCCTGGGCTACACAGAGAGTTTCAATAGTGAGACACTATCTCAAACAAGGCGTCTTAAATGGAGTTTCCTATACGCTGTACTGCTGTACTTCCTTTCCAGTTAGAGATTTAACCAATTGATCCATTATCAGATAAACTTAATGGCTTGCAATCAACTACTTTAAAAAATGTAACAGAGAGGGGCTGGAGAGATGACTCAGCAGTTAAGAGCACTGGTTGCTCTCCCAGAGGACCCAAGTTCAATTCCCAGCCCTTACGTGGTAGATCATAACCATTTGCAACTCCAGTTTCAGGGGATCTGATGACCTACTGGCCTCCAGACTATAGGCAGGCACGTGGTACACAGACATGCATGCAGACAAAGCACCCATACACATAAATAAAATACACTTTATAGGTAACAGAGAAGACTGACCCACATATGAATAAAACAGAAACATCTTCTATTTTAAATGATCAGAAGCCCCACAATAACTATCCATGGATAAATAAAACTCTTTAAAACCTACTAATGGGTGTTAGGTATTTAGCTCAGCAATGGAGCTTAGCCAAACCAAGGCTCTCGGTTTGGTCCCTAGCACTGATAAATAGAATAAGATCTATTACTAAAACTATTGTTCTTTATGTTGGGCAACATCTTAGATAGTATCAATATGAATTGCCTTGAGGAAGTCTCTTGCTGTGCTCGCTACACTGGCCTGGAATTCGTGGTTCCCTTGCCTCGGCCTCCTGAGTGCTGGGATTATAGGCATGTGCCATCACACCCAGCTTGCAACACTCATTTTAAAATTTAATGCTGGTGAGCGAGTCTCCTTTTATAGACAGTGAGAGCCACGAGACTTAATTTCCTTTTCTGACCTGTCAGAAAGTTCATAAATTTTTCCCAATGAAGGTAGCTATTCTTAGTCTAGCTAAGTGTATATCCCTAGCCTACTTGGTCTTGAGCCCACGATGATCCCAGGTTGGAAGCAGGGTCGGGACACAGTCTTCCCTGCAATATGACCACGACATTTAACTAACCCCTTGCAAAATTAATACCTCCTTCAGCAGCCCCGTTTTCGGCCACATTTCCCATTCTCAATTACTGGCATCCACACTTCCTCCTAATGACTTCCTTTAAATAGAAGAAACGCAATAAGGTGAGTTGGTGGGGAAATATGTGGTCCAAAGTCAGATCCGAGTTTTAATTGTGGCTTCATCCTTCGATGACCGAGGTTGGTGAGCACGTGATCACAGGCATGGCCTTTAGCATCTCTGAACATCAGGTTTGCCTTCCGTGAAAAGGTTGAGGACTGACCCCCAGAGTGATAGTGCCAATCATCTGCTAGTGCCAGGTACATAAAGATGCTTGATTAAGAACAGTCTTGCTTTCCCTTTGGATACCAAGAGTCTTTGGCCTGAGCTATAGGACACATGGCCAACCTTTCCCACTGGCTTCCTGATCACACTGCCTTACCCACTGGCTGCCCCAACACTTTCAGGCCATGGGACCTATATTTCCTTTGCTTAACTATTCTGTGACTTTTTATGCAATGTCTGTTCAAGCTTGCCCCCTTCCTTAACCTGCTGGCCACAAACAGAAATTGACAGAGATGGGTGCTACACTATACTAGCACCCTATACCCCGTCTCTAGCTGTCAGATACACAGCCTCCATGTGCACTAGAGTGCCATGCACAGGCTTGGATAGGCTTTTCTCATCCAGCAGAAAGGAGCCACTGAATAGACGAAATAATACCTTTAATCCCAGCACTTGGGAGGCAGAGGCAGGCGGATCTCTGTGAGTTCGAGACCAGCCTGGTCTACAAGAGCTAGTTCCAGGACAGGCTCCAAAACCACAGAGAAACCCTGTCTCGAAAAACCAAAAAAAATAAAAAATAAAATAAAATAAAAAAATAATAATAATAATCAGATCCTCAGAACAGATATGTTCCACTTGGGGCCCAAATGTCTCCTTCTTTCTACTCCTATACCACAATGGAAGACAAAGAGAAAGGACACATAGAAACAAAAGCTGAACTTGGGTTAGTGTCTGGAACCCATCCCCAACCCTCACACAGCTTCTCCAATCAGCAGCCAACACAATGGTGTAGGATACATAGAGGCAAGCTGGAGGACAGGGCCTTCCCAAGGGATCAGGTCTCAGCATGGCAGCATAGCAAAACAATAGCAGAATCACACAGGCCCTGGCTGTCCTGCAGCTGGAACAGGGTGACAACAAGAAGTTCCTTCCTTGAGGTCTCATGTCAGATTGCAAAATTCAGACAGGTAAAAGGACCAAAGAATATCACTGTTATCTTAAAAAGCAGCTTTTCCCATCCTAACACACCACACACACACACACACACACACACACACCCTTTGCCAAAGATCTCTTACCACCTGCCACTTGCCCCTGGGCTGAGATCTGCCCTAGCCCAGTGGGACCTCCTTCCCTGGGCCAGGGCCCACATAGTCCCTGGGAATGTCTGTTCACAAAGTGTCAGGGCTGTGACTGACACTTGCCTTCCACTTCCTTCTCCTATTCATGTCAAAGCCATAGGCACCTCCCACTCCAGCTCCAGCAACAAGACACCCAGCAGATCCCACCTCGGGCAAAGCCAAGCTCCCAAACACATCTGTATGATCATTCTGATTTGGGAGGTGCAGTCGGCTTTTCTCCTAAGAAACACCTATGCGGATGCCGTACTTGTGCTTGCCTGCACCCAGGTAAAATGCCTCATGTCACAGTCCTTCCTGAGGATAGTTTGAAAGAAGAGACTTTCCAGAGGCCACTCTGGGATGCTGCATCCTCATCAGACTGTCATGTTAACCTGACTTCTGATTTACTTATCCTCAGGACTGGACCACATGCAAAGACTGTAGCAAATAACAGGTAGAGGCAAATAACAGGTAGAACTGGTGGCCAGCCACTGAAAGGTGACTCCAATCCTCTGTCACTTGCCCCCTCCTTAATAAAATGTGTAAAGAAAAAAATAAGAGTTTGAGGAATTACTTGGGCATCCTCATCTTCCCCACTACAGAGAATAGGGCTAAGCTTGTCACACACCACGCTTTCCAGCTTCACCTGAAGACACTCATCCCAAAACACAGATGTTAGAAATCCTTCTCCTCTACATCAACTTATGAGATGCTGAGAACTAGGATCCTGGTGCAGGGGAAACTTACCTCGCAGCCCAGGGGCTGCCATGGTGCCGGTCCCCGAACGCCAAGCCCCAACTGGTGGCCCTTGGCCGGCACTAGCCTCTGGACAGGCTTATGTGGCTGCCGCGGAGTTAATTCCATTGCAGCTCAGCTCAGTCTGGACTTGCCTGCCCCTCCCCTGCGGCTGCCACCTCCTCTAATCCATCCCTCTCCCATGGCAGTCCCCAGTGCTCCTCCTGCGCTGAGAGCTAGTCTAACATCCAGGAAGGAGCCCAAGCTCAGGTGCAGCCGGGTGACACGCTGGGGTCATGGGCTGCGGGCCAGGGAGTAAATGCTGCTGGCGCTCCTCCACCCAGAGCCTAAACGAGAGCAACACAGCCGCCTCGCCCGTGATAATTCAGTCGGATTACCTCGTGAATCGTCTGACTGATTAGTTTCCAGTCCTCCCAGGGAAGCCTCCTTCCTGTGGCCCCAAGGGTCGCCACTCTCCAGACTACAACCCTGAGTAGTGATGGGGTTTTAAACGGTACAATGGGCCCCCCTCCCATTCTGTACCCCATCACCAGCTGTCTTGGAGTAAACCAAGAGAAGTCGCAGTCCTGCAAGTAGGGAGCAGGTGTATAGACACAGGATCACAGGGCAGAGAGGAGAGGGCATGGATGTGGGAGACTCTGGGACAGCTGGGGGCGGGGCAAACGTTAATCTGTGGTACAAGAGTAGTGTCATTTCCCTAGAGTGACTTAGGGACCTGACCATGGCTTCTCTCCCTCCTCTTTCCCTTCATGATCTCCTTCCTTCACAGAACCCTCTTCCTGCTTCCAGGGGTGCTTGCCCACACCATTTCTACCCCTAAATGAATAAAAAGGCACCCATCCACCATGGCTCCATATCCATCTTTCAATTATCCTCCCCCAGGGATTTCTTCCCTGATATTCCTCTAAAACACTTTCGGGAACTGTCCTGGTTGTACTTCTACTGCTGTGATTAAGTGTCCAAAACTGTTAGGGGAAGAACGGATTTATTGGGCATAAACTTCCAGGTCACAGCCCATCACTGAAGGAAGTCAGGGAAAACAAAAGCAGGGACCTGGACACAGGAACAATGGAGGAAGGCTGCTTACTGGCTCTCTCCAAGTTACTACAGATCCACAAAGGCCCGCCTGCTAGGAACAGTGTTTCCCACAGCGGGATGGGCCTCCTGACGTCAATCATCAATCCAGACAATGCCTAGCAGACATATCCACTAGCCAATCTAAGCTGAATAGTCCATCAGTGGAGGGTCCCTCAGATGGCTCCAGGCTAGGTCAAGGTGACAGATGAAGGTAACTAAGAAAGGATTCTGTCTCATTTGATCTAAGGGTGACCATAAAAAAGGGGTTCCCACTATCAAGGGTAGACTCTACCGTTGGAAAACCTGTAGGTAAAGGAACACAAATGTGCACATAGACACATGTGTGTGTTACACCCACATACCAGTTAGTTTTTGTCAGCTAGACACACGCTAGAGTCATCTGGGAAGAGGGAACCTTAATTGAGGAATTGCCCTCCACAAGGTTGCCTTTAAGAAACTCTTTGGAAGCTGTCCTCAGAGGGGTGGGCACTGGAGAGCTGGCCCCACATCACTACCTGGGCAGTGTGGAGAGCTGGCTCCGGCCATGTGGGCACAGGTGAGCTGGTGGGCTGAGCAACTTAGCTACCACCCAGGCCCAGATTCAGACCCGTGAGCTGGCCCACCCCAGCATCTACCCTATCTACGACCTGCTAGAGCACAAGGAGGGACCAGTCCTACAGAGCCATGGCCACAGCATCTCCATGACTCAGGACAACGGCAGGATATCCTAGAGAGGGTCCAGTATTGATGGTGTAGCAGAAGTCAGAGCCCTTGAACCAGAACAACAACTCACTGCAGTGAACTTTGCAAGGAAAGCCATTTGGGTGGAAGATGCCACCACACACTGTATGACGAAGATGGCGATGCGGGAAAGATGGAGGAGAGCAATGGCACCTGTACAGCACAACTACCACAGGGTGAGAGAAAGGCTGTGGTTGGTAGATGAGCAAGTTGTTGCCCAGAGAGGTCAGCATGATTTTTTTCTTAATTTTCATTTTTTATTTTCTTTTTGTGAGAAGGTTACCAGGGTGGAGCGCAGATCTGGAAGGACTGGGAAATTAGTGGGATTGGGGTGCATGATATGAAATTCACAAAGAATCAATAAAAATATGCAGAAAGAAAAGAAAAATATTCAGAGCCTTATCTTGATAAATGATTGAAGACGGAGGGCCCAGCCCACTGTGAGCAGTGCCTGCCCTGGGCGGGTGGTCCTGGGTTCTATAAGAAAGCAGGCTGAGCATGCCATGAGAGGCAAGCCAGTAAGCAGCACTCCTCCATGGCCTCTGCAAAAGCTCCTGCCTCCAGGTCCCCAGCTTGTGTTCTTGCCCTGACTTCCTTCATGATGGGCTGTGAGCTATATGCTGAACTTCAAACCCTTTCTTCCCCAAGTTGCTTAGGAGAGCTGTTTATCTTAACAGACAGCCAAGTGGGGCAGCCCAACCATTCCTCTTCTTGTGTTTTCAATTGAAACATGGCTTTCCTGACCTCAGTTTGTTGTTGTTGTTGTTGTTCTGGGTTTTTCCCCCTGTGGAATAACATGAGCCACTCATTCTTCAACCGCCAAGGGCAGGTTACAAAAAAAAAAAAAAAAAAGTGGCCACAAGTAGTGTGAACTGATCAGACAGAAAGTCAGAAGAGTGACAGTTAATCCTGTCCCTGGATCTGGTTTCCTCCAGAGACTGACCTTACAGGTGGCTCAAAGTTGGGGCACACAGGGATGTGGAGAGATGACAACCTCTGAATTATTAAGCAGTCATATAAAGCACCCATCTATCTTCCCGCTGTCTACCCCGCTCAGCTTCACCAAACCCTGTAATCATCATGGCTTGTGCCCTGTGACAGAGCTTCTCATGCAGTTTGTCCCAGGCAGTGGCAGGTGACAGAAACCTAGGAATGTAGCAGCCGCTGATTCTCACAGGAGTGACGAAAGACTCTCTAAGCAGCAGGGACCGTGGTGCTCTGGCTGATTGGCCTGGGAGTTCTTGTCTAGATGTAAAGGCTCTTAGGTTTGGAACCCGGACCCGCGATCCAGAGACTTTGTGACGTTTGAGAACCATCTAACTTAACTGAACTGTTTTCATTCTCCATACAGGGGTTAAGACAAAGATGGCAGACCAGATGCCAAAGCCTTTCCTGCTGTATTGTGCAGTCCTCTTGTGAAATAAATCTCCCCTATGTGAAAAAGACTTGGAATGAGCACCAGGACCCATCAGTCTCCCAGAACACAACCAGGACATACCCTCTGTCTTCCCTCCCAGCCAGAATCCCTCCCATTCTGCCAGCATGGACATGCATGGTTTCTCCATAGATTTCAAAGAAAGTGCACCTGCACGTGAGAGTGACAGACCACCTAGGGGTCTGGAAACTAGATGCTGTGTGTTCTTAATGCTACCCTTCCATTAAGGATGTCTGGAGCAGGTAGGGCCTGGCAGCTAGCCTAAAGCTCACAACAGTCAACAGCCATAGATACAAGAAGTCCCCAACACTCTGCCACTGGTGTTGCTGGAGTCCCTTGTCTCTACCTGTGAGAACGGGTTTCTCATTTTTACGCTCATCTCTTACGCTTGAGCACTTTGAGGTCACTGGGACAATTCAATCTTTATCTTAAGCACAAGCTACTGATCCTCGCAATCATATAAATGAGATGACCATGCTAATTTTACGGATAAAGAAACTGAGTCTAAGCCGGGAGGTGGTGGTGCACGCCTTTAATCCCAGCACTCGGGAGGCAGAGGCAGGCGGATCTCTGTGAGTTTGAGGCCAGCCTGGTCTACAAGAGCTAGTTCCAGGACAAGCTTCAAAGCTACAGAGAAACCTTATCTTAAAATAACAAAAAAAAGAAAAGAAAAGAAAAGAAACAAACAAACAAGCAAACAAACAAACTGAGTCTAGAAGGCATTAGGGGTTGTTGGAGACAGGACACTTGGGTGAGCACCACAGGTAGAGCCCAGGGCTGCCCCTGAGCCTGGCGCTCATCTGCTATAACTGAGCCTGTGATGGGACCTGGCTTCTGCATCCGCTGGCATCCAGTCTCCAGGTACCTCCCTTCTGCAGGACTGCTAAGGTGCTTAGGGGTTCATCATGCCTCTCCACCATGTCATCCACCGTGACAGCAAGAGCCCAGTTGCAGGGCACACCTCTCTGTCAGGCACAGAAGCAAGCTGGCTGAGAGATCTGAGACTAGGTGTTCCTAAGTATATGTTTACAGGTTCAGCTCACCAGGCTAAGCTTCTGGAGAAACACCTCCACCCCATCTCTTCCCACCCAGAAGATGCTGTAATTCCACTGCTTTCTGGTAGTAGACAACCTAGGTCCCAGACACTGGGCTAGGAGCATTTGTGGAACCCTGTGTTTGCTCCTCGAAACTACCCTCAGACCTCAGATTTGGGCCACAACTGCCATCTCAGACGTCAGACACAGTCCACCACCAGCCTTTGTGAAGACAAGAGCTTGGCCTTTATTGTGGGTCCAGGAGGGCACAGGGACAGGATGCACAAGGGTCGGAGGGACCCTCTGGCTGGTCAGGCCGTGGCACAGGCAGCAGCAGGGGTCCACTGCAGCTACCCAGGCCTCACTTGCTGCATTTCCGGGGAGAGCACCTGCACTGCATGGCATTGATGACCTCGTGGTACACGACGGAGCCGTTGGCGCAGTGCAAGGGCACACGCATAGGCTCCGTCCTCGAGGGCCAGCAGCAGGAGCATTGTTCCTGCACATCCTCAATGTCAATGGAGTACACGGCTTTGCTGGCACACTTGCCCTGTAATAGAGCAGAGGAATGAGGCATGGCGATCCTGAATGGGCGGCAGGACTGGGACAGCCTGCACCCAACCTCCTCCTGCCTTCCTAAGCAAGACGGGCCGTGCCTCACCCAGAAGCGCCTAGGAGAGTTAGGCAACCTGTAATGGTGGCTCTCAGGAACTACCTTTCTCCAGTTATTACACACACACACACACACACACACACACACACACACACACACACACACACAAATCCCTCTTGCTGTGGTTTCTACACACACTGACTAATCCTGAGTCCCCATCTTCAAGAAATGACTTCCCAGCCTCTTTACAAGATTTGCTTTGGTCTTACTTCTGGGTTCAACAATTCTACTCCCTAAATGAAACAATCACTTTAAAAAGCAATGTTGACAGTTTCTTGTATCTCTCTTCCTTGTAACTTTTCCAGGTTCTTCTAGCTGACAACTAAGGAAATTTTACCCTTTCCCTCCCAAGACTTCTTGGAGTCACACAGCCTTACCTGGCAGTAGTGAATGTCCACTTGCTCTTGGGACTTACAGTCTCCCACCTTGACATACTGCAGCTTGGCTGTGATGTCCTTGCAGTCGGGTTCCTCACCTATAGAACAGGGGAGGGGTGGAATGGGAGGGCTGGCTGGCTGGGGTTCTACAGAGCGTTTTCCACATCCAGCGCCTTCCCTAACTTAGAAAGGGTCCTCCTTCTATCAACAATTAGCCAGAGCCAGTTGCAGGAGGAGGAATTAAGTTTCTCAAGCTCACCCCAGTTGCTCCTGGCTCCTCCAATTCAGAGATATCATTGCTACTGGATAACTCACTTAACGGCACAATTTTAATTGCAGAAGGAGCCTAGGTTGGCTGTGCTTTGGTCATATAGATGGATGAGGCTTGCTTTTATATAATTTGAAATTCGGAAAAACGTCTTGGCCTGAGCAATCTTGTCATGCTGTAACTATACTCAGAAGCTAATGGACAATGAAGTCGCCACTAGATAGAATTAATATAAGTCCATTCCTGTCCTTGGCTAAGAAGGCAAATGCCATGATCACACAGACATATTCACTCCCTCTACAGAGACTGGGAGACTCCTAAGAACCTTTGGGCCACCATCTCCTTGAGGGTTGCTACTTCAATGCCATTGACATGAGTATTATTATATAGAGTGGCCTTTACTCCTGAAGCTCTGCTTGACTCCCGGGGAAGTCTAAGCTCTGCTACCAGCTCACTATGATGATCTGAGTCCTGACAGTTTCCCATGTTGCATGGTTCCACATGTAGGCCAGCCCTGTAGACATATTAGCCTGCCTCTCAACTTCAGACTAACTTCTTGTTAGACAGACAATTTTCCAACCGCACAAGAGGGTGAATCTGGAGCCAACGTGCAATGTTCTCTTGTTGTAAGTTTAAATCCTTAAGCCTAGCTTACTTTCCTTCCAGGAGGCCTTACAGCCTCCTGAGCATGTTGGCCATGGAAGACTCTTTATTGCTGGTTTTGTAGAGAGCGGCCTCTTAACCAAATCCCAAGAATAACGTCTTCTCTGATGACTTCCTAAATTCATAAACTTAGACTGTTCAGAGGAAAATTTGCAAGGAAACACTCTCAGAGTGCGTTTCCTCCTCTGCAGTTGGGTGATGGCAGTCACTGGGGATGCGACAGCAAAGCCACCAAGAAAAGAAAGATGACAGAGGGCAATCACGTTTTCACTCTTCTCTAACTTCAACCAAGCATGAGTTCATGACTCTACAATGAAACTAAACAAACTAAACTAAAAGAAGAAATATTAGTCTAAGCAAAAAAAAAAAAAATTGTGCTCATGAACACAAAATGGCTGGGGACCCTGCTACCTGGCGCACATCTCCAAACCGCCCACCTCTGATCGGCTCTGCCAATCAAAGCCACTAATACAGTCAAGTGGGACCAAGGTTGATGAAAATAAGACCATAAACTTGGACTGGTCTTGTGATGCTCCCTCATGATAGATATATGAACGATCAATGGTTCTAAGGTTCATAAGAGGCTAGAGACGGAGATGGGAGGAATCAGGAAGTAGTTGCTTCATGGCAATCCATGAGATCTGAGCAGGCTGTGGGCTAATGAAGGTCAGGAAGGGAAGGCAGTTGACCAAAGGGATGCGCATAATGAAAAACTGATAGGGTAAGAACCGTTTTTCTGGAATAAGGTTTTCTTCAAAAAAAAATGGTGCCTGGCCTTGGTCTAATGGATGTCAAAGCATAGGCTGTTAGGAATGGACTCACATGTATCACAGCAGGTGCCTGGAATTTTCATGATTTTCCCCTAAGACAGAAAGAAAAGTAGAAGATCAGGGGCAAATAATTCAACCTGGATGAGCTCTCAGGTCACTTGAATTCCTGGCTCTGAACGCAGAGCTCTGAGCTGAAATCCCCAGGTGTAAAAGGCTTTTCCATCACAATTGTGAACCAACTGAATATTTCACCTAATCAGAATAGTCTTAATTCCAAGGAAAAAATGAAATAGGGTCCATTTAAGTGTTACAGCTCTGAAGGGAAAGGTTTCCCCTATACAAGGGCTGCAGCTCCGAGGGGAGCCAAGGAATACCATCAAGTCACCGCACAACAAACCTCATACAAGAGATTCATTGAGAAAGACACAGGGGGGTGACTGCCTCTGGTTGGGTGAAAAGCAGCAGGGAACTGGGCAGGAGGCAGGCTTTATGCAGGGTGTCTTGGAGACAGAGATTTCCAGAGTAAGAATTGGTGAGATCCCAAGGAAATCCCAGACATTGGTGGGTTTTTGAGATCAGAGATTGGTAGCTTTGGGTGAGTTTTCAAACCTGACTTTTTACCCTACAATCAATGTCCTGTCTTCCTATTCAAAGATCATGGCTTCCCTCTGGTGACCAGCTATTTCCAAAGCATCCTCTGCCTCAGAGAATTGTCTCCATCACCATCTCACCGATTCTTCTACCCACACGTGGATCTGTCTTGGACACTGTGAGATTGCATAAGAGTCACCCTGACTGTTGCACAGAACTCCACCTTGGAGCCCAACAGTGAGATCTTTAAGACTAAGAGAGTCTGAATTCTAACTACTCACGCCTTCAGCCAGACACCTGTGCTCATCGAAGGGCGGGCAGCCTGTGACCCTCTTCTCCCAGATGTACTCCCCTCTCTCGTTGACCTTGCAGAAATGGCTGTCACAACCATCCTGGAGCGTCTCATCTCGCTGTAAAGAAAGAGGAGACTCGATAGAACGAATTAACGACAGCGTGTAGATCCAAAACGACTGCCGGCCATGGCCTTGCACCTCTGAATTGCTAAAACAATGTGGAGAACTACAGGAAAGGGATGAGACGGTGTGTACAGACCACACACTCAGAGTACAGACTGGAGCCGGTGTCTCGGCGCCATCATTTATCCACTATGACGACAGCTGCCGAAATACAGGAAGTCCCCGGACTCTTCTTACAAGATGGAGATGCAGTGACAGTAAACTCATTGGTAGCCAGATGTGCTGTGAACCAAGGCACCACCTCAGACCTGCCAGTTAGTTCCAGAGGTCACAGGGGGCCTGCTCACCCTGATTGCCTGTCCAGGCCCACAGGGCCTCAAGTCCACAGAAAATCTTTTTCAAAAAAATAAAATGAATCTGCTCCAGATGAGGTCATACACCAACTATATGTTTGTCAGGAATGCAAAAGTCTAACAAAATCAATGAGGGAACCCTGTGCCTTCCACAAGTCATCTGCACTTCCCTTAGAAGACGAAGTGAGGGCAGCAATGAGCCCAAGCTAGTCCTCCTGCTCCAAGAAAGACACCCGTCCCGGGGAGGAACCAACAGAGCGGAGCGTGAGAGGGGACTCCTGAGTTCAGCTCGTTCCCACCTTCAATGTCATGATCTGTCCTCCTCTTAGCTGAATAGTGCAAGCTGTAGGCAAGCATCTCCCACAGCATTCACCCTGGTTCTTCTCTTCACGATAGCCCTGTATCCAGGAAAGAAATCAGCCATGGTTAAATGCCCAGAGCCCCGCTGTTATAACTCAACTCACCAGACTGGCTTCTTGCCTCCACAATCCCATAGTTACTCCCAGAGTTCAGCCAACATCCCACGGCTGTTCCCAGAGTTCAGCTAACATCCTACTCTACCTAGATCTTTCCAGGTCTCACTCCCTCTGACATTTCTTCCCTCCAGATAGGCGCATCTCACTCCAGTTGCAGCAATCTGAATTATCAGAGAAGACTTCTCCCCTGAGCTCTGAATTTATAAATCCAATTGTGTACTAGATAACTGTTCATCTAATTGTCTTGAGACTTCTATCCAAAATGAAATTTGACTTTTTTTTTTTTTGGTACACCAAATATCATCCTCTTCCAGTTTTCTTTATCTTGGCAGATGACCTAGCTGCTCGAACTGGACATGCGGTTGTTATATTGACTCTTCCATCTATTTTTCTAGTGCTTCCGCCACAGCCACTACCA
The DNA here is from genome assembly GCF_000317375.1 of Microtus ochrogaster. NCBI lineage: Eukaryota > Metazoa > Chordata > Mammalia > Rodentia > Cricetidae > Microtus > Microtus ochrogaster. The sequence goes on along the minus strand of NW_004949099.1, from coordinate 38,617,578 downwards.
AGTCTTGCATCTCATGCGCATCCACTGTTAGTCATAATCAACCCCTTCTGTCCTCCTCTCAATTATCTAAGCCATCGTCACCCCCCCCCCGACTCTGGCAAAGTCTTATCTTGTCTCCCTGCCTCTGTCCTTGCCTCCTACCATAGGTTACCACATGTCCATTAGAATGACCGTCTTAAGAAATGTCCCACCATGACACTGTCCCTCTTAAGACCCTTTGCATGCAGACCTGGTTCTAGTGGTGGCACAGAGGCTTGTATTGGACGGACCCCACCCCTCAGATAACAACAGCAAATGACAGACAGATGTAAAACAACTACTAGCGGCAAAATAAGAAATAAATTGTTGGTTGACCCTTGAAAAAAAACTGAAAAATAATGAACAAAATTCACATTTTAATCATTTTAATGTCTTTTCCCACCGGGCAGTTTGTAGGGCTCTGGACTGCCAGAACTCAAGAAGATTATTAGATGAGTCTACTCCTGACAACATAAAAGACAGAGTTCAGAACTGCTAGGAGACCTGAAGACTCAAAAAGAAGAAACCAAAGCAAGGAAGCCTACAAAGCTCTGTGTAAACTCCCCTCAAGTGTTTGGTTAACCTTTAGTTATGGGAGTACTGAGAAGCCTGCAAGAAGGCCAGGGACAAAGGACAGGTGGACACTTAAGAGATGTGAGCAGAAAGTTCATCTGCCACACATCAGAAGAAACAGTGTGGGGAAGCTAGGTAAACAACTTGGGTGTCTAAGGAAAATTCGCAAGGACACGAACTTACAGACACCAAAAGGATAACCCTGATACAAGAGCCTATCTAAGGTATTGTATTTAAAAGGCGAAAATCAGAAGCCTCTCACTCTTCCATTATAGACATGAAAGTCCCATTTTTCATTATAAATAGATGTAGATGTAGATGTAGATGTAGATGTAGATGTAGATGTAGATGTAGATGTAGAAAGGGCACCATCATGACTAGATGAGGTTTATTCACAACAATGGTAACCTCACCATGTGAAACAAACAATGTAATTCTTCATGTTTCCAGAGTTAAGGGGAAACTATCAGACTGCCTAAAAACAAAAAGCTATCTGACAAAATTCAATGAATTATTCACAATTTAGACTCTCATCACCGTATGACTAGAAAGGAATTTCTTCCATGTGATAGAAAGTGATACATTCGTGTCATGCTCAGAGAATCGGTCCCCAATCGATTAAAAAAGTTACACTCATCGCTTCTATTCATTATCACACCAGTACGATGCACAAGAAAAATAGCCTGGCTTGGTGGTGCATGCCTTTGATCCTAGCACTTGAGAGGCAGAGGCGGGCAGATCTCTGTGAGTTCAAGACCAGCCTGGTCTACAGAAAAAAAAATACAAGAAAAATAAACAGAAATTATAAATATTTCAAAAGAAAAAGTAAAATCTGTCTTTGGTTGAAAGCATCATAATTTGTTTACATAAAAGATCCTTGGGGATCTGTTCTGCAAAATTAAATAAATAAATAAATAAAATGCTATTATTACTTCATTTAATCAGTGAATTTGCCAAGGCTGTGGAATACAGATACAGGATCAATGTGCTAAAAAATTAATTGCATAGTATCAATAAATGATATAAACATAACATTTTAAAATTCTATCTATAATACTATATAAAACTCTAAAATTCTAAGAAATAAACTTTTAAAGGTATGTGCAATACTCCTACAATAAAATCCACAGATCACTTGGAGAAAAGTTAGAGCCGTTGCTGCAATGGGAACACATGGGTCCCTCTAATGTTTTAAATGCTGAAACTTAAACCTCAAAGGGACAATGGTGAGAGGCTGGGATTTTTGGGAAAATGACTGAGAGTGGAGGGATCTGTGCTCATGGGTGAATCAGTCTCTTGTAGGCGAGACTGACCAATATGCCTTCTGCCCCGTGATGGGACGACATCCCAAGAGAGCATCACCTATGAGGAATAGGCCAGACAGCAAGTCAACTGGGAAGCCATAATTTTAGACTTTCCAACCTCCAGAATTGTGAGAAAATAATTTTCTTTTTTTTAAAAGTTACCTTTTCTCACTGGGTGTGGTGCTAAATGTGTATAATCCCAGCACCTGAGGAAGATTGAGAATTCAAGGCCAGCCTGGCAAGACCCCGTCCTTAAGACGGACGTTACCTCGTGTTAGTATTTTCTCAGAGTGGCGCAAGCAGACTGAGACAAAACCTAAATAAATGGAGAGATATACTGTATTCAAGGATGAAAAAAACTCAGGACCGTCAAGATGTTCACTCTCTTAAGACTAAAGTATATTCTGGGCAATCCAGTAAACTTTTAAAATCCTTTCATAAAAAGTAAAGAGTTGACACTAAAGTTTTATGGAAATAAAATGACATATGATCACCCAGTCTTGTAACAGAACAAATCTGAAAGCCTTACACTATCTGATTCAACACTTAACTGTAAAACTACAGTCATCAAGTCAAGGATGTAACCACGGGATTCACACATTAATTGGATGACTAGAAAACGGAACCCAGCAATAATCTATATATCCGCAGGCGATTCACTTTTTACACAGGTATCAAGATAACTCAGTGAGGAGAAAGGTAATTTCTCAATAGATAGTGCTGGAATCACTACATAGCCACATTGGGGGTATGGCTTAAATACTGTTGGTGGGGGTAGTGTGTGTGTGTGTGTGTGTGTGTGTGTGTGTGTGTGTGTGTGTGTGTTTAGGGGTGCACTGGGGGAGTGTTCATGTGTGTACATATGTAGGGGGGGAACACACACACATGCAAAACTAAATCCCCAGTGGTCATAGATCTAAGCACAAAACTCAAACTATAACCCTTTAAAAAATAAAAAAAGTATTTTCATGGCCTTGAAATATGGATTTCTTGAACAAAAACTTAAAATGAGAGGCCGTGTCTAAAAGGCAAGCTGGACAGCTGACCTCCGGCTCTTGCATGTAAACACAGACACACAGAAATAAATAAATAAATTAAATAAAAATATAAATTTAGTTCTGTAAAATACAAACTCTTGCCATTCTTGTTTTCACTTGGCCACTTTCAGGGATCATCACACTGAAACTATTCACTGGGGTCTGGAAGACCCACGACAAAACTCTGTAACACTCTACGCATGGTGCCTCATGCCTAATCCTGACATTCAGGAGGCTACGGCAGGAAAAATATCCTTATGTTTTAGGCCAGCCTAGGCTACAATATAAGATTCTATCTGGAGGGGGCTGGAGAGATGGCTCAGAGGTTAAGAGCATTGTCTGCTCTTCCAAAGGTCCTGAGTTCAATTCCCAGCAACCACATGGTGGCTCACAACCATCTGTAATGGGGTCTTGTGCCCTCTTCTGGCCTGCAGGCATACACACAGACAGAATATTGTATACCTAATAAATAAATAAATATTTTTTTAAAAGGATTCTATCTTGAAATACAGGGAAAACAAAACAAAACCAAAAGCAAAAAACAAAACTCTATCAACCTGTTTTATACCCCAAAGAAGCCTCTGCCAATAGGAAGGGCAGACATCAGTAAGCTTGCCCAGAAGTGAATTTAAGTAATTTGCTCCTCGTAAATCAACCTATGAACTCAATGTGCCTTCTAGGGGTGGAACATGAGGATGGAGCTCAACACAGAAGCAGGGAGCCTGGGCCAGGGGTCAAAGGCACCACTTTGAAATGACGCTATTGGATTTGAGGACCACATGACAGAGCTTCCGTCCTGAAGTTGAACCTGGTTTGAAAATGCACTGTCCCTGGAAGGTATACGAGCAAAGAAAATGAGAGAGGAAGGAAAGAGAAGGACTAGGCACCGGGTGAATATGACTGATTGATTGGTTCTGAGTCCAATGAAGCTGCAGTCAGGCTGGTTTCACGGGAACTTGTATTGGAGCATTTTTAGCGAGTAGCAGAACCGCATAGGAATTGGTGTCCTGAGCAGGAAAAGGGGGCAAAGTTTCTCTGTACCCGAGAAGCTAGGAGACAGCTGCAAGTGGAGAAGGGGTGTGGTAGGAAGAGGTAGAGAGTGGCTGGGAGGGCAGCCCCCGCCCCGGGGAGGCAGAGCCCAGCCAGGAATAGAAAAAGCAGAGAGGACCAGGAAGGACAAAGGAACAGAAAGGGAAGAGAAGGAGAGTGGAGAATAAGGAAGCTGTAGTTTTCAGGGATGGTGAGGTCTTGGAGACCAGAAGGCTATGCATCAGCACAGGAGTGTGTGAAAGAAAACAGGTCCCTTCCCCTCCCAACAATCCCCCAGCCCCGACCCTCACCATGTCTGCTGCCCTGTGAAGTAGTTGCAGCCATTGCTAGGCCCAGAACAATAAGGGGACAGGAAGAGAGCCTGCCTGAGCACAGCTGGACACTCAGGCACAGGACACCCAGGTGGCCACTGCCAGCAGGTGCCACTCCCCTGGACATCCAATTAAACAATCAACTTATTGTGGAAAGTCCACACACACACACACACACACACACACACACACACACACACACACTGTCTCTGGCCATCACTGGACTTTCCAATCACTGCAAGAGAAGACCAACTCTTCCTCCAGCAGGGGGTCAAGTTCCCAGCCAGCCAGCAACATTCCTGCTACAGCCAGCGAGTCCTAGTTACAGCCATTTTAGCTCTGCTTCCTCTGTCCCACCTTGTCCCAAAGCTCTGCCTTGCTAACCACACCCCGGCAACTGTTTCACCCTGTTCATGTTCGACCTTCATCTTGTTGTGGGAAGCCAGCTGAGCAGTCCACCGCAGAGCAGCCTCTCCTCTTCACACTTTCCCTATGCTCGTCTTTCAAACCTCCTCTCCCCACTCAGCACAAACCATCTTGTTCCGGTCTCCGTGAGAGGTGATGCTAGCACTGTGTGTTGATGAAGGCAGCAAAGAGGTCTACCTAGATGTCACTCATTGCGGTTGCCCTGCCCCCAGAGCCTTACGGAAGTCCTTTAAGGAGAATCAAGACCAATTAAAGATACCCACCTACAATAGGACCAGCTGAGGTCCTATGAAAAGTAGATTGTATACATTAGGTCATATCCATTTAAATGAAGGCCGTGTAGGGTCTTTGCACATTACAAGGGTCTCACAAATATTTCTTGACTAATTTTTAATGTTTTCAGAGTATGGTGGTAATGTTTCTTAAAATATGTTTTTAAAGATACAGAGCTGTGAGTATCAAATGCCTTGAAAATATTGTGTGTTTATTTTTAAAAACACAAGAAGAAAATGCTTAAAATTCGTAAGACTAAATTGCAATTATTTTTGAGGGACACAGTTTGGGTAAGCATCCTGATAGTTGTCAGATATCGGCCATAATCAGAACAAAGGCAAGGTTTGAGGAACCCAGTGAGGTCCGGTTGCTTGGGTCCCACAGAGGCCGAGCATCCCTTAGGCCCTCGGAGGCTCTCTTACCGTGGGGCAGGCTGCACAGGTAGTCTTCCTGCACTCCAGCTTGAACCTGGAGATGGCCCCTGTCTGCACAACGCAGCGACAGGTCGTGCACAAGTCAACCATCACACTTTTCTCAGGCTGGAAACAGAATCAGAGTCAGGTTTTCCCACAAGCCAGACACTCCTCCTGCCTCACCCCCTCAAGCCTGCCTGCTTGCCTGAGGCTGCTAGTAGCCATCACTGAGATGATGTATCCCCCACCTCTTATGGCTGTTCCATCCTCCTCCCCACCTTAAATGAGGTCATGGGGAAAAGAAAGAGAGGTAGCCAGACATGGGGAAAGGTATTAGATGGGAATACGCTCTGTGACTGTGTTTCACATGTGCTAAAAACCATGTCCACATGTTGGGGTGCAGGTCAGGAGGTGAGTGCAGGGCAGCCCTGAAGAGTGGGCAATGTAGCCCCACTGTGGCTATGGGGCTGAAGATCCCTAAAGAGGTCTCCAGCTTTCCCTCAATTCCATCTTAGTCTGTTCCCACCCTTCCCACGCACACCCACATCCATGCCACCACCAACTCCAACTCACCCCAATGATGGTACCATTGAGCAGACAGGCTTCCACAGGCTCTGGGGAGAGAGGTAACACGTGAATATAGACACACCTTCCCCAAGCCTCCCTTACCAGTCTTCTCCATCCCTCTTCTGACTCCCAAAAGTTCTCCACACCCCTTCACCCCACCCTGCAGGGTGCTGTGAGTCTTCCTGCTTGGGCTCCAGGGACCTCTCTTTCCCTTTCAATCAATAGATAAGAACTTCCCGATTCCTCACTTCCCATCCTAACAGAAGAGCCTCTAAGGCACTAGTTAGCTGGGATTGTGTTTAGGGAACAGATAGGTCAGTTGTCCTCTGGGCTTGCAAGAAAAAAACATAGAGCTTATGATTTGTTACTGCTGTTTGTCTGTCTCCCTGCAAGCAGTGTTCAGGGATAGAAATGCCTTCCCCTAGGTGAAGCAAAGTTTTACTATAGAAAATGTGGCTCCAAAGTCAGAGAAACCTGGCCAAAGACAAATCCATCCCCCAGTCATGAGGATTGCACAAGATGATGGGGAGAACGCCATCACTGAGCTCAAGCTAGGCACGGCGGCCTGCACAAAGCTCCCATTGTCTCCTCTCATTTGCTTTCTCCCAGCGGTAGTAGTGACCGCCGTAGTAGATTGTGTCCATTCCTGAGTTGCCAAACAGGCAGAGAACTCAGGGAGCTGAGGAGAAAGAGTCCTGAAGGTAAACCCAGGCCCAGCCAAGCCTAACCAGCCCTACTCACCACAGTGACAGCTGGGACAGCAGGCTGAGTTCTCACAGCTCAGCTGGAAGCCTGTGGGACAGGTGGGGACAGCCAGCTGTGGGCAGGAGATGTTCCTCTGCTGCACAAAGACGGCCTCCTCCACTCGGACACACTCATTGACGAGGCAGGGGTTCTCGGGGACAGCCCACCGAGAGCCAACCTGCAGAATACCAGAATCCATCAGCGGTGCCAGGCAAGGCTGGGGCCCAACATCTTGGGGCAGCAACTGTTCTTGGGGAATTTTTTGGACTCTGAAGGTGATCCCTCATTCAAACCAAAATCAAAACCATGGGGTAATGTTCACAGAGGGAATGATAGGGGTTGTCACAATAAGTCTGAGTCTAAGTCACCCTGACTAGATCCTAGGCCAAAGTCACATGTCCCTGACCCTGAGGCTCTCTGGGATTAATGTCTCCCAACTCCATCCTCTCTAACTTCTGATTCTAGCCGGGCGATGGTGGCACACGCCTTTAATCCCAGCATTCGGGAGGCAGAGGCAGGCGGATCTCTGTGAGTTCGAGACCAGCCTGGTCTACAGAGCTAGTGCCAGGACAGGCTCCAAAGCCACAGAGAAACCCTGTCTCGAAAAACCAAAAAAAAAAAAAATTGGTCTAACTTCTGATTCTTACACCAGCTATAATTATCTAGAAGGTAATTTCTCTGCTGTTAGTAAAATGACTTGGGCATGGCATGATGGTACCCAACACTCAGGAGACTGCGGGCAAGGGCATGAGTTCAAGGACAGCCTGGTATACATTGTAAAAAAAAAATAATGTCTCCAAAACCGTGGGGAGACAGGGAAGTTTCTCATTTACACAGTTGGAACTTTATGCAGGCACTCATAACTGGCCAAAGTGCCAATAATACAGAATGGCAGAGCGCTCATCCCTAAATAAGACAACTTTAGCACCCCTCCAAGGCTCAGGGAATATCATAAAGGGGTAGAAAGAATATACATTCCAGAAGGGGAGATGTGCTGCCAAAGAGCTGTCTTCTAGACAGGACCCGCTGTTGCACTCAGAACCTCACGGAAGCTGCAGCTATCTGCACAAGACCAGCATAAGACTGGCCCCTCCAACCTCAGCATGGAGGCGGGGGAGCCTGCTGTGTAGCAGTTTCCCCCCAGACAAAGCTTTCATCTGGAAGGAAGGTCTTTAAGAAACAGGATGTTGTAAGAGGAGGCAAAACATTCCATTCTTTAAAATCGGAAAGTATGCAACTCAAAAGTCTTCAGGAAGTTGCTGAAACTGATCAGAATCACTAGGCCTCCCCATCTCCAAAGCTATATAAGCTATAGACTGCTCAGAGACATTCTAGACTAGCTGAGCTTCCTAAAAAAAGCTAAGACCAGCTGAGTTGCCCATAAGAGAAGGGACCAGCCAAGGTGCATGGAAGAGGCTCAGACCAGCTGAACTGCATATAAAGGAAACTCTCTAACCCACTGAGCTGCCTGGAGCCCTACAGTGGGCTCCAGGTTTCCACCTCTAGTGTGCTGTCACCCATGCTGGGGTGAGCTTTGCTGATGTAACTTCCTGTGAGTCATTTCTGCTCTTGCAAGTAACCCCAATAAAACTGATTGGTTTATCAGGCTAAAATTTGGTGTCCACCCTTTTGATCTGTCAATGGTTTCCATTCTTGGGTCAAGAGATGATGGGTCATGTCTCCAAAAATAGTATCACACAAGAAGCCTACGAAACCCCCTTGAGGGGCTATCGGCAATTGACAACTGTTGGGGGCAACCACTGATGTTCTCATACCAGGAAATGTTTATCCGTACCAGGAAAAGAAACTTTAACTGAACTCAGTGGGCCACACACAAAAAGAAGGCATGAAAACAGAAGAGAGGCATATTAAGAAGGGCTTCAGGGAAGAAGGAGAGGAGAGAGTTGGGAACAGGACATGAAAATGACTAAATTTATTATATAAATGTATGGAACTGTCAAAAAAAAAAAAACCCAAAAAAAATGCTTTAAGGAAAATGGCTTGATGAGCTGTCCAAAGTGAACCTCCAGGGATCACATAAGACAGCTACCCAAGCTGCTCTGAACTACAGGAAGGAATTCCGCAGGCAGAGGAGACAGGAAAGAGCAGGAGATAGGGACCAGCAATGCAGCCAAATGTTAAACCTAGACTTGCAGGAACCGCTGAGGAACTTCGCCAACAATCTTCTTGTTGCTTTGAATTGTAAGTTTCTCCACCCTCTCAAACCATTGGGGAAGTTTCTATGGAAGTCAATGACAAAGTCCAGGGCTGACCAGCACGGTACAGTACAGTGCTTGTAGCCTATAAAACCTGATGGACCACTTGCTATCCAAGATGATGAGGCCAGCCCCCTCAACCACTCAGGGACTGCCTGACCTCAGAGTCACTGTGAGCTGGAGACCATAAGTCCCTGGGAGTTTATAGAGCTCTCAGCGAGGCCACCAGGCTTCTCCTCGAATCCACAAAATGGGAAGTCTGAGACAGCCTTAACTAGTTCCTAAGGGGTAAAGGGAACCCAGCTGGGATCCCAACAGTACCAATCGCCAGATAAGCTCCCTGTAGGAGAAGCAAAGAAGAGGGAGAAGAAAACCAGGCCAGAACTGATGAACAGCAAAATGGATTTCCAGGTTGGAGTTCAACACCTTCCTCTCCCCCTTCCCCTGGGGCCCAAACTTACACTCTTCCAGGCAGAATGGGAATCTCCCCGCAGGGAGCCAGCCAGGACCTTGCAAGCAGAGGGCAGGCACCTTCCACAGCACTCCCCTTCACGGATAACGTAAGAGAAGCCCTGAAAAGAAAAATAAAAAAAAAACACATAGTGGAGGCCAAACCGGCAGCTGAGAAACAGGGCTGACCTAAGCTTCAGGATTGCTGATCCCTGGGGCTGACCAAGACACGTGGACTGGATATTTTCATCCTTGCTGCCCACTAGCCTCAGAATCACACCAAGAAGTGACCAGGAGACTCCAGTCCTGGGTCACTAAGCTAGGTCTTTGCTGGCTGAAGAGATCAACACCCCCTCCGGAACATTCCTTGTTGAGACCAACATCTAGTGTGAGTGAATACTGAAGACAGTCCAGAGTTCAGTTAGACACACCTAATGAATCTGACCATGGCCAAACCTAGGGTAGCTTGTTGACTGCCACACAACCTCCGAATGCCTGGGCTCTAGTCTTTGCTGTGCAGTGAGAACCTGCGCAAATGCGTATCTTGATCCTAGCACTCCTCACCGTGTGTAATGCTTTGGTTCTTAAATGTCCCCGAAATTACCACATGTTGTTCCCTAGCCTGTGGTACTACTGCGAGGTGGTAGAAAATTCTGGAGACAGAGCCTAATGGAAGCAAATTAGATCACTGAGGGTTTTCCCTGGAAGGACAATTTTGGACCCCAACTGTGGTGATATTTTGTTTGTGTTTTAACAAATAAAGCTTGCCTGAAGATCAGATTGCAGAGCTAAACCACAAAAAGCCAGGCAGTATTGGAACACACCTTTAATCCCAGGACTCGGGAGACAGAGACAGAGGGATCTCTGTTAGTTCAAGGCCACCCTGGGCAATACTGAATCTGTCTAAGAGAAAAACAAAGCTCACACAGAGGTGATCCCAGCACTTGGGACCTCATGCCTTTAATCCTAGCACTAGGAGGTAGAGACAGGAGTGATATGGCTGGGAAGAGACAGCAATATAAGGCGGGAGGAGACAGGAGCTCAGTGCAGTCTGAGGACACAGTCTGGGGAGACGACAGTCTGAGGATGCAGTCTGAGGAGACAGTCTGAGGACAGGATTGCCCCTTCAGTCTGAGCATTGGCAGAGGTTAAAGGTCTCTCTAGTGACTGCACTGCTTCTCTGATCCTTCAGCTTTCACGCCCTAATATCAGACTCTAGGTTTTATTTATTAAGACCAATTAGAATTCATGCTACACCCAGGCTGCCTCTGCACCCTCCCTCCATCTCTCCCCTTCCCTGATTACCATAAGATAAACTTCTTTACTGCACAATACCTTCCCCACAATGATATCCAGCCTCCCTGAAAAGAGAGTAACTGACCACAGACTGAAACCATGAGCCATAATTAACCTTTCCTCCGAGCTGATTTTCTCAAGTGCTTTGTTGTAGTGATGCAAAGCCAGCTAGCACACTAATTTGTAGACGTGAGCATCCTTGACATTTATCTAGTAGTTTAAACATTATTACGTCTATTTAAAAAAAAATGTGGTGAGGAAAAGATAGAGACTGACCTTCCCCCAGAGACCCTCACATGGAAGGCCAGCATGCTAGAAGTTTGCCTCTGGAAGATCCTTTAATATGGCAAAAATATTAAGAATCCAGATTAAGGGGCTGGATGGACTACTGGGTGCTTAAGAAAACCCAGATTTGATTCTCAGCACCTATATGGTAACTCACGACCACATGTAACTTTGGTTACAGGGGATCCAATGCCTCTTCTGACCTGTGTGGCCACCAGGCAGGCATGTAGTGCACACACATAGATCATACACCTAAAATTAAAACTTTAAAAAAATCTTTTTAAAAAACTCAGATTAAAATCCTCCTCTGAGCATCATGGGCAAAAAATGACAATGGCAGCGTGGCTGAGTCTGGAGCTCTGGGCAAAAAACCCAGGACAAGGCTTCACTCGAGGCTGTGTCCTTAAGAGAGAAGGAAAAGCTGGCTGATCCAGATAGCAGGGATGCCAAGTATACGCGGCTCCCCAGGCACACTCTAGCGCAGGGTCAAATCTGAAGAGGTACCAACACTGCTTCCCTGGGGACGTGCAACCACCCCAGAGACTTAGCTCGAGTTCACACTATCTCGATGGGACTTATTGACATCCCTACCCGCGTCACAGCAGTGCGCAGCAAGCTGTCCCCAGCCTTTTATCAACTAAGATTCGAGTCATTTACTGTGCATAGATGAGGTGCAGGGAGCCACGGAAGAGCTGACGAGCTGGGATAATATACTCTATACACTTTCCACTATAAAACAGCACATGCCAAAGGCCGTGAGGGAAGCAGAGACCCCAGGGAAACCTGGGGGAGTTAAGCAATGCCTTCAGGCATCTGGTATACCTCCCTAAAGTCTTTAAAAGTGCCAAGTCATCAGGATGGCCATACTCCTGTAGTCTTCTGATGCACCTCACACTGCCACTATTACAAACGATCCCTAGCTACCTTGATCCCAGAGACCCACTGGCTTCTCATGCCCAGATGCCCCAGCCACACTACAAAATTCCTCTTGCTAAATCACCCTCCCAGCAATCTCAGAAGAGTCAAACAAAACAAATGTTTTCTTCATCTCTTTTTCCATTATTCCCCCAAGCTCTCTGGCTTACATGTATATTGACGTGTCTTGTCAAAAGACTCATCTCGGGCCCTCTAACCTACTCTTTTTTTCATCCTGTTTCCACTGGCTCTCAAATTAAGAGAAGAGAGTATAAAGTATAGCCACCCAACCTGCAGGCATTCACCACTGGAAAGTAAATTCCTAATGTCCTTAGCAGGATAATCCTTCAACCATGATTACCATGACTGACATGCAGATGGAGTTCTGATGCCATGACCCCTGTAGAGGCTATCTGGGGCCACATGCTGAAGACCCCATCCTTCTTCCCAGAATCCCACTGGTACATGCACCATTGGGAATATTAGTGACTTCTGTGTTGTTGTGAGCAAGCTCCTCATAGCAGAACAGGAAGCAGGGAACCAAACAGGGATGGAAACCAGATTCAAACCTCACCGACACTCTCCCAGTTCTTCCAGGTAGGCCTTACCTCCTGCAATTTCTGCCACCACCCACATGGCCCTACCTCCTGGAACTGAGCATTCCATTCAATACAGGAGTCTATATTTCATATTCAAACCATAAAACTTGGGTTTCAGTTGCACTGCCTAACAAAATGGGCTGTGGGCTGCTCTAAGTCACCCAAACTTTGCTGGTTTTGATGAGTTGAAGAGCTGTGGCCAACTCCACTTCCTATGTTGGCCCCTCATTTCCTATGGACAAGTATAAAGAATAGCCTTCACTCTTCTTTCTCCTCATAAATATCATGAGAACGAATAAAACGTTGCCCTGTACCATACTGACATTCCAATCAACAATGGGCCACATGTATGGCAGTGTCTGATTAACATTACAATGGAAGCAGGAGTCTATCTGGCACATGCCTGTAATCCCAGGACTCGTGACACTGCAACAGGAACAACACAAGCTTGAGGCCAGTCTGGGCCACATAGCGAACAATGCCTCAGTATTTTCTCTGCTTATGTTAGCACACAAATGTATTAGAGCGGAGCTAAAACATTCCTATCCTCTAGCATCCTAACATACTAGCATAGTGCACTGTTCTCAAGCTTGTGACATTGCTGTCAACAGACCTATGACCCAACCAGTCACATAAAAAGGTGGCATACACACTGCCACCAGTGTGCAGAACCTAGTGAATGCCTGTGCATCTAGTCTGTGTAGGCACGATACAATCACCATTATTTTTAATATATTCCTGCTACTTGTAAAATAAAAAAAAATACTGAAAACAAATCATGTCACACTGGAAACCACCTCATGCTGAGCATGTCTTTAGATGACATCAAGAGGCCTGTCGAATGCTTAACGCAAACACCATGTAGGTTTGTTTAAGTACTTTCTGTCATGTCCTTACAACTATGAAGTCACCCAACAACGTGTGTCTCAGAAAGTGTCCTTGTCATTATGCATTGCCACGGATGTGACAAGAAAAAAGGAATGTCACATGACTATGCTGCCTTCCCCTATACCACACCATTCATTTCTAGAAGGCTCCTCTGTGTCTTTCCTGCAGATTGTTTAGTATAGTTACTGTAAATGGGTTCTAGCCTTTGAAATCAAAATCTCCCAATGAAAAAAACTATAACAAGGACACCAAATGCTCGACATACAGAGAATAAAAGACTACAGAGTACCCCGCCCTAAATGAGACATTCATACACTACTTCTCCCCTCTAAGGCTCAGGGGTCTTTGTGGAAGAAGAGGCAGGAAGACTGTGAGAGCCAGAGGTGGTGGACGACATCAAGGGAATGGGTTTTCAGACACCACAGGCCAACTGCACATGTGGACTCATGGAGATTGTGACGTCATCACAGGCCTGCTCAAGCTCCAGACAGACAGAACCCCACCATAGGGTGGGGAAGGTAGATCAAATCCCACCACCAGCTGAGGAGCTGGAGGCATCTGAGGGAAGAGCGTCCATTTTCTTTAATGATGTGACCAACCCCTGATAGGTTGGCCCCTACTCCCAAGGTGATCTGGACAACACAAACTCAATGGGAAAAGAAGAAAAAGAAGAAGAAATCTGAACGTTGGTCGGTCATGATGGGAGAGTGGAAATGTTGGTAATAGGATGAGTTGGGGGAAGTATAAATCTATTCAATATACATTATGAAATTCTTAAAGAAGTAACAAAAATATTGCAAAAACATTGGGTGTCAAGTTTAGAAAAATGAACTCTAACAGCTCTCTCCCTGTCTGATAGCCAGTTACTACCATCTCTGCCAATGGTCAAAGGGATGGAGTAGAGACCAGTGGAGTTTCAAAGCTGGGGGTTCCCGGAAGGGCCTTTGTGGATTCTACTGCATCCCCTCGCAAAGGCATCAGCAGTTCCACGAGTCCCTCTGAAGGTAGCACAGCAGGTAAGTGGAAAGTTCTCCCATTCCAGAGCTTGTTCCAAAGCCCACACTTGCCCCATCATCCATATACCCCAAACAGCTTCGAGAGCACAGCCTTCCTTGCTGTGGACACTGACAGCAGCAATTGCAGGCACATGCACTTGCATGCTCAGCAACTCTACTCTAACATGTCTGGGTTCACTAGACTTCAGCGATGACACAGGACCAAGCCTGTGAGATTTCTTTGACCCACAGGTCTCCCTAAGGATACATGGTCCCTCCTTCTAGGGTCTGAGCAGTCATCAATATGCTAGAACAAGTTCCCTAGCAGAAAATGACAGAATTTGGGGAGTACAGGTCACAGGTTCTAGACCTCAAGTGATCCGAAAAATTGTCAGTCTGTGTGGAAACACTGCCATGCTTTGAAGAAGGTGTGATTACAGAAAACTCAGTGTGGGTCTGTTCTAGGGTTAGCTGGGGTAGTGTCTGAGGGTGGAAGAGACAAGGAGGATGAAGACGACATTTTCCTGTGGCTCTGCTCAAACCAGTTATAGACTTAAAACCATGCAACAGCCACGCCCACTAGCCAAGGACAGACCACAGAAGGGTCGCATGACAATCTTTTTCTCACACTTCTTTCATTTTACCCAACCTTCTGAGGCCTGGATCTGAATGAAGTGTTGCTCCAAACATCCATGCGTTGAGGGTTTGAGCAACATGCACCGGTGTTTAAAAGCGGGGTCTTTGGGTGGTAACTGGATAATGAGGATTCCAACTTTATCAACGGAGTAAACCATGGGATGTAGAGCTTCACTGAATATTAGGAGGCATGACAACTTTAGGAAACATGGCCTAGCTAAAGGTCTATGCTATATTCTTTCTTCCTTCCTTTCTATACATCCATCCATCCATCCATTCATCCATCCCTTTCTCCCTCTCTCTTTCAAGATAGATAGATAGATAGATAGATAGATAGATAGATAGATAGATAGATAGATAGATAGATAGATAGATAGATACTCTTCCTTCCTTCCCTCCCTCCCAACCCCCACATCCCTTCCTCTCTTCCATGAAGCACCCAGCCCTTATGCCCCACTTACCGGCTGGCAGCTGTCTTCACAGGGCTTCTGAGAGCACTGGGCCACCCGCAGGCCCATGACAGCATCCTCCATGTCGGTGCAGGTGCAGGTATCACAGCCCTCCTCCCAGAACTGGCCCACGGGGTAGATGGTGCCTCGGTGGACACAAACCTGATGACAAAGTTTCCGGGAATGAACTCGCTTAGAATCAATTAACCATTAGTGATAGCCATGGTGTGGAAAGGGTTTAGGGAACGGGAAACCATATTCCCCCACACACCAAGTCCATCATGGTGGATCTCTCCTCTTTCGACTGCTATTTATAGCTTACTGTTTGGAATTATAGACTAAGGCAATACATGCTAACAAGAGCAGAAGTCAGGACTGCATTCTACATGGTTCCCATAATACTGAACATAATACCAGTCTGTTAAAACATTGTAGTAGCTTGAGTGTGTGGAGAGAGAGGATGGATGCATGGATGGATGCATGGATGGACTGAAAGCAATGGACAGATGAGTACACTATTAACTACTCCCTAAATAATCCTTGCAACCACGGTCTCTCCTTGGCTAACCTTGTTCAAGCCATGTGACCTCGGCGTCTAGCCTTGACGAATACATAGTGGATTCACTGTCACTACCTCCTGAGTTAATGACATTTCTCTGTGCATGAGAGGGAACACTGACTTCTCACCCTTGGTTCAGGGAGCAAGAGGGCTGGGAAGTTCAAATCTCCTGTGAAGAACAATGAGTGGGCCAGCAGCGCAGCCAGGGGTGGGCAGTGCCTACCTTGTCGGGAAGACAGGTGGTTGTGGTGCAGCCACAGTCATTGGTGGTGACCGAGGCCAGGTACCCGAGTGGGCAGCTCACTGTGGAGTTGGCGCAGCTGCAAGCACACTCATACTCATCACAGCACTGGGTCTTCCTAAGGGTCGGTGTCCGATGCGGGGGACAGGTGGGTGGGGACACTCTTTTGCACTCTTCTTTCCTGCAGGCTGGGGTGGATACAGGTGACACCCTCAGTCCTGCCACACGGAGCACCATCCTCTGCTAGTGCTACGTGCTTGGCTGAGGCACGGTTCTAGGGAACCAGACTCAGGATACTAAATCAGACATGCACACGCACTCAGCTCGGTGGCTCTAGGATATTCAGACACCCCTAAAATGGCCACTCTTCTGAATGCAGCACTAATAAGAAATACAAGGATTGGAAACCCTTATGGAGAATGGAGAGGCCACTCAATCCCTACACTACCACCCCTAAGAACATGTTGATGGGGCACGGTCCTCCCAACCACAGACTCTGAGAGATACCAGACACTTGCATACGCTGTCAGCTAGCAGGATCCTATCCCCCCCTCAGGGCCTCAGACATCACCTTCTGGTCTTACCACCTCCAACAACGCACAAATGAAATGTTGCCAACAACACTGTCACCACCACAATGTTATTTTATAGATGTTCGAGCCCATTCTTGTATCCTACACCTAATCCCAACTTCCTTCTAATGTGACCACTTCAACCACCAAGCCTGCATCGAGGAACTCAAGTGATGTTCCAAAGTAGGAATCCAAGAATGCCCCTAGACTTGAAAGGGACCCTTGGTAACTAATCACAGAATTCCGTGTCTCCCCGTGTCTAATTTTAGCCCACCTCTGCGCTAAAAATGTATTTTATGATTAAATATATGAGCATACAGAGAAAATACCCTATTAAGTTTGAAAATAAGGTTCCATGATGAAGATAGGCAAGGCAATGTCCCTTCCACTTCGTGGCAGAGAAGATGAGGCGAACAAGAAACTGTTGGGTTTGAAATCTCACTGCCCCAGCCCCATCATCTTCTTTGTGTTTGTTAGCTTGTTTGAAGTTTATTTCAGTGTGTTGATGTTTTGTCTACATGTATATCTGTGCAACACATGTGTGCCTGGTGCCTTCAGAGACCAGAAAAGAGTGTCAGATCCCCTGGAACTGCAGCTAACACAGACAGTTATGAGTCATGTGGATGTTGGCGATCAAACCTGCGTCCTCTGGAAGAGAAGCCAGTGCTTTCAACCACTGAGCTACCTCTCCAGCACTCCTGTGTCTTAATGTACCTCCCAAATGACATGGCTGCACCCGCATCCACACTGGTACACCTGTGGCTGATATAGTCAGGGCTGTTAGAAAACTCAGTTGCCTATGCCCTTAACCCTTTTTTCCAAATGTACCCTAAACCATAGGTTCAGATAGCTGAAAAAGAAAACGAAACAATCTTGGTCCCCAAAACAGAAGATGACTTTCCAAGGCTAGGATAGAATGACCCCCGCAGCCGCTCCTCCCCACGGCAGTCTTACCACAGGTGAAGGTGGGTCTGCACTCTCCAGGGTTGGTCAGGGTTGGCTGGAGCCCTCCTTCACACGGAGGCACCGGAGGCAAGTTGCAGTTGACCAGGTCACACACTTGGGTTCAAGAAAGAGTGGTTTATGCAGGTTTTGGTTAGGTTACTCTTATAGTGCTTGTCAGTGAGATCTGCACACCCTCTCCTGTGGATTTCTATGACTAAAGATGGTGATGGCCAAGAGAGGTGGGTGGAGATGGAGATTTAAAGAGAGAGGGGTGAAACAATGGATGGACAGACGGACGGACGGACGGACAGATGGATGGATGGACAGGGGTAGGGGAAGGCAAATGAGAGACAGCTAGTAGTTGTTCAGGAGAGTAGATGCTTAGATACAGAAGGAAGATGGAAGATAGATAGATAGATAGATAGATAGATAGATAGATAGATAGATAGATAGATAGATAGATATAGATGATAGATAGATACATAGATAGATACATAGATAGATGACAGATGTCATGTTACCTTCACATGAACTAATATCATTTGCAAGGACTTGGAGCCTTTCCACCAAGTCTGAATTCTCTAGATCTCAGTTTCCTCTTTGGTATAGTGGAAACTCTAATATACCAGGTTCATTAGGATTTCATGAACTAATGGAAGTACAGTCCCTAGCATGTTATAGAAACTGAAATTTGTCTGTAAGCTGGGAGACTGAATGTAAATGATCCCCTAATTTTCTCTATCACTAACATTCGGGAGATCTATTTGATAATATTGTTCTCAAACCAGATTGAACCCCTTATAAGATTTGTGTTGATATCTGATCCAATTTCATCAGAATAAATCAACTTCCCAGAATTCTGGCTTCCTGTCTAGTCTCTTGGTCTTTCCCTGGGCCTCTCTGCTCTCCCTTGAAGATCCACGTTCGGAGCATGAATTAATAAACACATCTGATGGGGCAGATATGAGAACGCCATTAGCGCCCTGTCATGCAGCCACGCTACTGTCTCTGAACCCCCTGAATTACACGTCATTCACCACCATCACCGCCCCTCCCTCTCCCCCATACACAGCCATGTGCTAAAGGCCTGCATGTGGCCTTCCCCATAGATCGTGTCCTCAAAATCTCACTGGAAACGTCTCCTGACAAAATGGCATTTTCCTCAGCAAACCTCTGTAGCTCCAACAATCACACCCAATGCTGTCATGGCTCTTAATCTCACATTCAAGCCACTCTGTAAGAAGCTGTCATCTCCCACCCCCTTTACATACCCTGTGACTAAGAACAGAGCATTTTCGGGTATCTATGACCTGACCCACTTGGGGCTGGACTGGGGTCTGGCCCTGGAGGAATTGGCTGGGTGGACACATACCGCACTCATACTCTGGACAGCACCTGTTTGCACTCTCCTTGAGGCGAGCCACTTCACACGGGCCACACGTGGGAGCTGGGGGAGAAGAACAGACACAAAATTCAGGGGGAAAAAATCAACTACGGCCCAGACTAGAGAAGGTTTGCAAAGTTCTCATTCACAGAAAGCCAGCACAGACCCCACATGGGATTCCCAAAGGATTGGGACCATGGGACCAAGACAGGATGCTGGACAGAATGAGTGTTCACAATGGGTCTTGCTAGCATCCTCAGGATTTCCCTCCAGGGGCCTCTGAGTCTGATGACAGTACTGGGTGGAAGGACAGGGGAGGTACAAGAGCATCTGCTCCACGGGCCAAAAGGGACTTCTGGTCTCAGTAAATGGAAATGAGGTCTCTTGAAGAAAAACACATCCATGTGACCTTGACTTGGATTGGCCCATCATGGCAAGGTGGCTGGAGGCCCATGGAGTCCTTCTTCCTTCAGGGACAGCAGACATCAGCCTCACTTACCTCTGGCTGTGGGGCACGGCTGCGCAGTGCAGTTGACTTTCCTCCCACTGAGGCACACACAGATCTGACAGGGCTGATGGTCTGGGACCCAGGTCTCCAGGAACTGAGGGGAAGACAAAGCCAAGCAAGGGTACAGGACACTGTAGTCTGAGTCAGTACTCCCACCTATGGCTTGGCTTGCCCTCTTGAGGGCCTGGAACATGGGGCATGAGGCAGTTTGCGCTACTTGTAAGAGGACCCTGTCTCAGAAAGAAACGTGGCAAATAGCCAAGCCACTGACTATTAGGAGAATGGAGGAAAGGAGGACTGGAAGCAGAAAACCACAGAAGAGCTGGAGAGGGGTGGGGTGTACACCTGTAATCCCAGCCCTGGGGAGACAGTGACAGTGGGATCTGGAGTTTGAAGCCAGCCTGGGCTAAATATAAGAGCTTGAATCAAGGGAAAAAATGAGGCTTCACATAAAGGAGGAGAAGGAGGAAGAAGAAAAAGAGGGAGAGGAGATGGAAAAAGAGAAATGCAAACCAAAAGAAAGGAAAAAAAAAGAAAAAATGAGGCTGTTGTAGATGCTATTTCAGGCCAAGGCTTGGAGTCCCGGGAAGGTGCACAGGGCAATGGCTCCCTTCTGGGGCAGGAAGCTGAGAATGACAGCCGAGGAGGGAGTCTTCCTGTGATGTTTCTGTTCTCTTTTATCCTTACCCATTCTAAATGCGGACCTCAGCTATCTAAAGAATAAAGCCCTGTCCAGCGATCAGAACGTGGGGTGCTGATAACGCGGTGCGATTAACCTCCCTCCCACCGAGGCACGCGCAGACTCCACAGGGCTGACGGTCTGAAGCCCGCCATCGAAAAGATACCCCAAAATGAGTGTTCAATTTATTCTTCTAGGACTTTTCACCTTTTTGGGAAGCTTTAGCCAAGCACACCCAAGGCAGGACACCGAATCAACTGCCCCTGAAAAAGCAAGTAAGTTCAGCTCTTGGAGATGCCACCAGACTGACTGCAGCAACTATGCCAGCAGGGGGCGCGATTACACAGGCCCAAGCTGTTTGCAGGCTGAACTTGTCATCCACAGAGTCCAAATCAAGGCGCAGAACAGGTATAAGAACAGCTGGATTTCAAGATTAAACAAAGGGGCCAAAAGAACAGACTGCAGAGAGTATGGGGTAGGAAAATCGAAGTGCTCAAGGCCAGTCAAAAGAAACATGTCACGATACGCCACCCACTAGAAGTTGCACGGTTAATTCAAGTGGAAGGTGCCAAAGGATTGTAGCCCTTAGCTGGAGCCTGAGCTTCAGAGCCTCTGGAGAAAGGAGGTGCCAGGCCACGGGAACAAGGTAAAGGATGCATGTCCCCCTGAGCTGAAGGGGTACTCTGAATATCGCTGCACTAGCAGCGGCTCCCGGGAGAGACCACAGCCTGTGCGGGACTCCAGACCCCATCTGATCCTACTACAAAAGCTCACATCTCCACGGTGCGTTCTGTAAAACAAACAAGAGCTATGGAAACTGGTAAATATTTTCCCTCTTCCCGGGGTATAGCAGAATTAAGCCCCGGTTATTTCCCTGAAGGAAGGTTTTCTGGGCTTTCTGTTTCAGTCTAAAAATTCATTTAATGGAAATGTTCTTCATATTAGATTTTCATTCTTTCTCAGCTTTAAAGCGGATGCTGGGAACACAGGTGGCTGGATAAGCGCTTGCTTTCTCCCATTTAAACTCTATTTTCTGAATAACTAAAACCGGCTGTGTTCTCGTCAGAGGTTTTGATTAATTCTATACTTGATTTTTTTTTCAAATATAAAACCCCTCTTATGTCCAAAATCATGCGCTTTTTGGACAGATCCCTTAATGCAACTCATATGCCTATTCCAATTTGTTGTGTGGAAAATAGAGGGAAGGAGAAACAGAGTCAGAGAGGAGAGGGGGAAGAGAGTGTTGACCACACCAAGGTTACAATAAAAGTCACACGTTTCCTGCCTTTGGGACCTGCAGACCTATGACACTCGTGGAGCCAGGAAGAGCTGGAGAGCTTACTCCTCACCACAGGGGGCCAAGGAAGAGGGCAAGACCATTTCTACCTTGAGAGGAAATGCTTTGCTTTTCACACAATTTGGAATGACCACCGGGTGGGTGTTACCGCCATACACAAACGCCTTAGAGTCGCCCACCCACCCCGCAGGAACCCAGGAGCCCTGAGGATCAGGGAGTGAAATGTGAAGTTTTGCCAACTCACTCGGGGACTCTTATGTCCCAGGACTTAATTAGCTCAGCAATTCGAAATATGGTAGACAAGTATGTCTGGGTTTCTTCCCTCTTCGCCTATTCATGGTGAGAAAAAATGGGGCTCACTGGGATGAAGTTCAACTACTGACCTCAAGCAAGAGACCCTACCCAGTCCCCAGCACTGCTTGCATCAGTGCCCCTTTCAGCACAGGTCCTCCATGGTCCTCCTGAGGTCCATGGCAGAGCTGGGACAACGCAGGATGACCTGGTGCCATCAACAGCAGTCCCATCCATATAGCCCATGCCATATGAACCTTGGACTTCTCATCCATTAAATATGACATGTGATAATGACCCCACAGAGACTTGGAGAAAATCAAAACTGATCAATTTCCTGGTTTACAATGTCACAGACTAAACAATGGCGCTACTGTGACTTTTGATTGTTTTTATTCTCTTTGGTTGGCTAGCTTTACCACAACTTCCACCAGCTGTGACTAAATACAGGGGTAAGTTACCCCAGCGGGGGCATTAAGGAAAAAAACGGTTCTCTTGCTGAGTGTGGTGGCTTGAAAGAACATAGGGAGTGGCACTATGAGGAGGTGTGGCTTTGTTGGAGTAGGTGGTGCCTTGTGGAAGGAAGTGTACCATTGTAGAGATGGGCTATGAGGTTTCCTGTATGCTCAAGCCATGTCCAGCGTCTCAGACCACTTCCTGTTGCCTGCGATTCAATATATAGGACAGACACTTGGCTACTTCTCCAGCACCATGTCTGCCTGCATGCCACCATGTAGCATCATGATGATAATGTACTGAACCTCTGAAAATGTAAACCACCCCCAATTAAACGTTTTCTTTTGTAAGAGTTGCCGTGGTCATGATGTTTTTTTCACAGCAATAGAAACCCTAACTAAGAGAGAGAAGCTGGGTATGTTAAGTCTTGCAAGCACATTCCCCTTAACTGGGAACCAAATAGGCTTCTATATCTACCATGCTTGATGAAGTCACTAACAATGATGAAGGACAGGGCCACTATGTACCTCATCTTGTAAATATAGGGGTTATCAACTTAGAAGAGAAAAGACCACTATCATTGACCAGTGGAAGGGTTGATAAATAATATCCTCTGGAAGTGTGTTCATGAGCTCCCGGAAAGCTAAAAGAATTGGCAACTCAGTGATTCCCAAGCAAATCATCCCAGGAACAATTGCAGTAAACGTGCTTCTGAATAATAGAAAGGGCAGGTCGTCAGAGTTACACTGAGCTTCAAATGCCAAGCGCAACATCAAACCTGTCTCTACAAGCTGGATCCACAGGAAAGTTGACTCAGCTGGGTTCCTCGAGGGCTCTCTCTATTTAGAAGCAGGGTAGGTTAAACTAGCATCTTCTGATAGAGCCTGAGTTCAAAGGATGTTTTACACGCATGCACGCACACACACAGATACACACACACACACACACACACACA
>NW_004949099.1:38584081-38594146 GCF_000317375.1 Microtus ochrogaster | reverse complement strand
AGAGAGAGAGAGAGAGAGAGAGAGAGAGAGAGAGAGAGAGAGAGAGAGAGAGGCATGCACACACAGACACATGCTTCATAATCAAATAGGTTAAAGAAGCAAAAACCTTCTGAAACATTCGCAGTGTGCATCAGTCCACTAAAAGTAATAAAGAACCCCACATTGAGGAAAGGTCATGAACTCCTCATCTGTACCCCTTAAACTCACTCAGTCACGAGTGGCTACAGACGCTCTGGAGGAAGAGAAACATGTCTTTAAAGAACATGAAGATAGCATACAAAGTACATAGTATGTCTGAATAGTGGCAGACATCATCTTATGTTATTTTCTCCTTCCCTCCTGAGTTCCTATATCACTCTACATGCATGAATAAAAATAATATTAAACAATATGCTAACACTTTGGTGTTTGGTCCCACAGCTAATCCCTGGGAGACCCAAGAGCTATGCTCTGATCTGTCTGAATCCAGCGCTGGTACGCATGCGACCTTCCTATTCCTCTATAATTCCTTAAGAGTCAACCCTGCTGCGGGAAGTAGAAGGGCCAACCCACCGAGATGGAGATGCCAGGTTCCTACCTGATGTCGGACTCCATCCTCCCCAACACACTGAGTGCAGGCCTCCTCGGGGACACAGCTGCCATCC
Organism: Microtus ochrogaster; assembly: GCF_000317375.1. Taxonomy (NCBI): domain Eukaryota; kingdom Metazoa; phylum Chordata; class Mammalia; order Rodentia; family Cricetidae; genus Microtus; species Microtus ochrogaster. The sequence continues at coordinate 38,593,502 of NW_004949099.1, read as the reverse complement.
AGCATGACTTGGTGTTGGGGACAGAAGCAGCCTTCTGAGGGGGGGTCCCCACAAGAGCTAGTGTTCCCGTCACAGTGCCGAGGGCAGCCACGCTCACAGTGGTTATACACCAGGGACGGTGGGCATGACAAAGCTGCAGACAGAGAATGAGGTCATTCTCAGTAGCCTACACCAGCCAGAAGCAAAAGAAGCACGGCCAATTCAAGATGGCCAAGCATCCGGCAAACTTTGGTCTCCCCCAGTGTCCACTCTCTTCACCTTCCACTGTATTAGACTCCTTGCTTCGGCATGCGACCACTCAGAAGAACGAATACAAAACCTCCTTTGTGATTGCGTGCACTCACATGACTAAGTTCTGACCAATTAGCTGGGAGAGGAAGGAAGTATCCTATCGGTGGGCCCCTGCAATCTATTTTACTTTAGAAAGACAGCTCAGTCTCCTTCCTGTAGTTCCGGTCAGACCCTGCACTTCATACCAAGAGCTGCATCTTCAGCCTTGGGAAGATGACCATGGCCAGCACCAGTGATGCTACCTCTCCCTGATCATCTAAATGACAGGAATTCTTACTTCTCTGCTACTTGCAGCCAGCTATAACCCCAACCAATAATATGAAATCTCTGTCATTCTTTCTTTGGAATACAGACATATCTGAGACTTTAAAAATCCTCTTAAGAGAAGCCACTAGGAAACTCCCTTCACACATTATAACCTGGCTGGACAAACTCACATGGCCATATTCATACAGCTAGTGGTGGTTTCCAAAGGCCTAAAGCATAGGGGTTATCTCTGTGTACACCATAAACACTGAGGACGTGCACAAAGCAGGTAAACATAGAAGGTGCTTCCATAATGCAGACCACAGCTTCTGCCTGTTGATCTGCAAGCGGGTAGAGTGGAAGCCATATCATCCACATGGACATGAAAGCCTGCTGTGGAATATTATTTTAACTATGGAAAGATGTGTTGCATTTGTTTATGTTATAGAATATTACTTTAACTGTGTAAAGATGTGTTACATTTGTTTTTGTTGCATTTATTTAATTATGAAAAGATGTGTTGCTGTTTCACCTTGCCTGCCTGAGGCACCTGACTGGTCTAATAAAAAGCTGAACGGCCAATAGCTAGGCAGGAGAGAGGTAGGCTGGGCTGGCAGACAGAGGAAATAAATAAGAGGAGAACTCTAGACTCAAAAAGAATGAGAGAAGAGGAAAAGAGAAGGAGAAAGAGAGGGACACACCAGAAGCCAACCAGTCAGACAGCTGCCAGACAGACAGACAGATGTAGAGACAGCAGGAAAGTAAAATATACAGAAAGAAAGTTAAAAAAAAAAACCGAAGCAAAATGTAGATAAAGAGAAACATGTTAAAATAAGAGCTAAGATAAGGTTGAACATTTATCACTAATAAATCTCTGTGTCATGATTTGGGAGCTGGTTGGTTGATATAGGAGGGTCTTCTGTGTCAGGAGCCAATTTCCTCTTAAAATCATTGCAGGAACCATCACCCTGGGGAGTCTGCAGAGAACCCCACACCCCTAATTGTGTTAGGAATCGTTCTATTGACAGAGCCTACCCCACACCCAATTGGCTGTTAATGGAGAGCTATCTGTTAGCAGAACCCGCCCCACATTCCAAACTATCTAGAGAACTAGGTGTGTCAACTCCTAGTTGTGACTTCCTGGCCTAGGTGACCTGACCGAAGGTAACCTCCTGGACTATGTGACCAACGTGAACCACGCAGCAAGAGCCCAGGCCCCTGTGCCCACCCCCCAACTCCTTACCCTATATAAGCTGTACCCCATCTCTAATAAACTGAGGCTTTGACAGGAACCCTGCTTAGCCTCATTCCTCTCTCTTAGCTCATATCTTACAGATAGTGCCTCTCTGGGACCCTGGAATAACTGACTGCAGAGTGGGTTACAACCCCTAGACTGAGTAGCCCACCCCAAAAGTGGTTTACACTTCTGTTTTCTGCTGATTTCATTGGTTAAATAAAGAAACTGCCTTGGCTTTTTGATAGGGCAGAAAATTAGGTAGGCAGAGTAGACAGAACAGAATGCTGGGAGAAAAAAAAGCAGAGTCAGGTAGGCGCCATGAAGCTCCGGCCCGAGATGGACATAGGTTAGAATCTTTCCCGGTAAGCCACAGCCTTGTGGTGATACACAGATTTAATAGAAATGGGTTAATTAAGATGTGAGAGTTAGCCAAGAAGAGGCTAGATATAATGGGCCAGGCAGTGTTTAAATAAATACAGTGTCTGTGTAATTATTTCAGGTGTAAACTAGCCAGGGAGCCGGGTGGAGGGAAGTGGCTCACAGCTCCCTTTACAGCTGGTAGCCCTAAAGAAAAGGCCTGGTACAATAAAACCCAAGAACTAAGAAATGTCTGAGGAGGCAGGGGACTAATCTGGTTCTTTATTCTACTCTGCCAAACCTGAGGTGTGGGAAGACTAAGAGAACAGCCGATCCCTAGATGAGATGCCCATGTCCACAGCTCCTGGTCAAGGATGCAAATACTCTGTGCTGATGGACTCTGAGACACCAACACGTACAGAAAGTCAACGATGCCACTTGGCGTAGAGCAGGATGCTGGTGTTGTGTTCACAGTAGCAGCTTGCGGGAACAGAATCCATATCTGATTCCCGCTGGTAGTCTGTGCGTTTCAGATGATAAGCCAAGGGCAGGCTCAATTAGGAAGGCTGCCTTGACGGAGCGAGGTCTACACTAGTGTTTCTCTTGGTAAATCAGCAATTCTGAGGAGCCAAAAGACAACATGCCACTCCCACTTCAAAAGCCTGCCCAATGGGTGCTCACTCCCCATTGGTGGAATTTCAAGTTCTATTTTACTGGTTTCACAATACTTAGCTGATGTCTACCTGTGTCTAAAACACAAAATTTACAACTATTTGAATTAAAGGAATGCACTTTTATCTCCATAAAAATTCTGCATTCAAAGGGCTTCCATATCTACAGTCTTATTTGAGCCTAACCGGAATCCTAAGAGAAAACTCTCATCTTCATTAGGAAAATGAGAATCTGAAGACCAGAGAGTGTGAACGATCCCATACTTGATCTGTTTCCAGTGTTGACGGAGCGCATACGGGGACTCACCGCAAAAGTCAGGTGTCCTCCAATCAACACAGACTCCATTGGTCCGACAGAGGTGGGCATAAGAAGCAATCACCTCGCACACTCGCTCCTGGTGGCAACTGTCTTGCTGGCAGATGGCATGGAAAGTGGCTGGAGCGAGGACCTTGTGGCATTCAGCAAACAGGGCTGAGAGGAGGACCTGGCAGCGGGAGCTCTCCGAGACGGGACACTGCTCCTCGGGAACAGGCTGGCATGTGTGCCCTGGCTGTGGCACCGTCCATTCCTGGATGAGCCTTTTCCAGTCGGTGGTGACCGTGCCATCCCTCAGCATGAAGTCATTGGCCCCATTCTCATCACAGATTCCTAGAGCAACAAGAAGAGACAGCAGTGCCAAAGACTTGGCCCTTCTCCACCCTCAAGGATGGTCTGACCCTCACCACTGGATGCTTGAAACAGGATTCAGTAATATAAGCGCCAACCTCCATACATCGAGCAAGCATGGCTGGGTTTACAGCACAGAAGAGGGGCGGAGCAAGCACCTCCTTACCACAGAGACCGTACATCTTCGAAGCAAAGGTCTTGGGGCTAAGTTGCAGTTGGAATTCATTGTTTTGTGGAGTGAATGTGAGGATGTGGCCAAGATGGTTGAACCTGACTTCATACATGATCGCACCGTAGATGCTGACTTCCATGTCTCCGCCCACGTAAGGGGCAGGGACCAGTCTCCCATTCACTGCCATCTGCTCCAACAAGAAAAAGGTCACCAATAGTTCTCACACATCAGAAGCCGCAGGGCTTTCCTCTTGCTTCTTACTGAAGCTACTGGGAGTCTCTGCTCTCACACTCCTCTGACTGCAGAGCTTAACCCACGCCTGATGTTTGTCAGCAGCTCTTGCTAAACAAAGGGGCTTTGGAGAGCTTGGCAGCCTAGACTACTATAACAACACTGTGCAGGCAGCACAGACCACTATATCACTGTGGACAGCTCAGACCGCTATAATACTGTGTTGGCTGCACAGACCACTATAACACTGTACAGCAGCACTGACCACTATTACACTGTGCACAGACCGCTATAACAACACTGTGCAGACAGCACAGACCGCTATATCACTGTGTGGACAGCATGCTCCTGAACCAGAAAGCCCAAGGCTCCAGGAACCTGATCTGTGTACCTCAGTATGGAAAGATGACCCCTTCCCAATAGGCCAGGGAAACTGCCATTGCACCAGCTCCTGGGGCAGGGTCTCCAGAAGGACACCTGCCAGGATGGCTACAAATCCTTCATATGAGCACGGTGCCTTCCTTCTGAAGCCCCACCAGAGAGCATATCAAGTATATTAAAATGTACTCACATTCTGCAGCAAATGTAATTTTGTTGTAAGAATTTTGGAAGGGTTTTTTTTATCACTCTGATTTTAAGAATTCTTTGGCTATGACTCCTCGTTTGATATATGACTAACTCTGATTTCTCAGCAATTAGTGCTCGTACTCAGGAATCCTTACCAAGTGAGAAAATCAAGTCTACAAGTTGTTTTCGCGCCATGAAATATTTATGATTTCCAAATGAACAAGTAAAGACGTTGGCATAACATAACCTTTTGTAGGCATTTAATCAAACATTCATTTATAGCGGTTTGGCAGTCTCCTCTCTAAATTTTGAAGTCATACGTTTTTTTGTTGAGGCCCTAAATATTTTCAAAGGCCCTGATTTAAGCACTAAATATTTCCGTTTGGAAAGACCCCAGGCCTTGGGTACTGGGCTCACAATGCCTACTGCGTCCATGGTCCTGGTGCCAACCCAGCTCCTAATCAATGCCAGAAACTGGGACTAAATTCATAACTTGCTATCTAAAACTGATCCTCTCTCCCGAATCTGGACCCAGAGCAACGTGAAATCATGCCAAGACTAGGGAGATGGCAAGAAACCCCTCTGAAGGAGGAAGTGCCCTGCTAGTCGAGGCAAAGCTGACTCCCAGCACCATGCGGTTTTTCCTAAAGCTCCGCTCTGCCCGGCCATGGATCCCAGAGCAAATTCATCTCACCTCCATGTCACTGTGCAGTCCCACAGAGAGGCCAGCATGCTTCACCTCAATGGACTTCATGCAGGCTTGCATGGCCCCAGGGCTGCAGGCCCCATTGTGGAGAATCACCTCCAAGTCTTGCTCTGTGTTTCGAAAGAGGACGTAGGAGCAGTTGCCAGTCAGCTTGAAGTTCTGCCCATCGAAGGTGACAATGTGCCGAGTGGAACTGCCCGTGCACACACCTGAATGGGGAAAGCAGACGATCAATGGAGCCTACCCAGCCCCCTCGTGCAGGCCTGCAGCAATGTGGCCAGGCTGTGCCCAGGCAAAGTGAGCCGGCGGCTCTCCTGGTGAATCTGGCCCAGGGAACACAGTGAAGTTTCAGGGCCACAATGTCATGTTGAAAGCTTGAGCCACTGAGCAAGCTATTTATGACCTCGCTGAAAAGAAAATTCACCTTAAGACTTGTGTCCCTTCATCTAACAGTACTGGTTGCCGCAGTGACTTAATCCCGCAAGAGATTACATGAGAGAAATATTTCCTGGGCCAAAATAAACAATTGGGTCTCAGAGCTCACTCAGGGAGCCACATTCACGTATAATCAGCAGATTCTCAAGGTTCCTACTAAAACAGTATGTGAATGCTAATCACTGGGCATCCACATAAGACGACTGGGGAATGGGGAAGGGTCCCATTTTGAATGCCCCAGTGCCACTGATCTGAAAGCAAATCTTGGACCTAAATGAGTTTGGAGATGAGTTTTTCATGCAAATCATGACTCATTTATAGAACGAATGAACAGAAGCCAAGACATGAGAGGAAAGCTCAATGAGACGCCACCCACACCCCTTACTCATAACCAGGTCGGGGGCACCACGGAAGGTGAACATCAACACAGCTTGTGACTGGCAGGGTTGGCTGCACCATTCCTCAGAGCTGAGCAGCCTCCATGGCTTTCACTCAGCATCCCCACATCCATAAGCATTCATCAAGTAACAGACGGAACGCCACAGTCCTGTGGGTACCCATGCTGCTAGGGTGCCCTGCTAGGGTTTGGGCATGTGTCCCTCAAAACATTGGCTGCTGGCTGCTGGTCCTGCTGGAAAGCAGTAGGATTTTAAAGGGTGTAGCTGAGTAGAAGGGAATTGGGTTTTTTGGGGTGTGCCCTTGAAGGGAACATAGCATACCAGTCCCCTCCTCTCTCCTAGCCATGAGGTGAGCGTCCTCCTCCTGCCACGTGTTTCTGCCAGAATTTCCCTCACCAAAATCCCAAAATAAATGGAGCCTGGCAACCATAGACAAAAGCCCCAAAACTTTGAGAGAAAGTAAACCTTTCCTTTGATTTTAACTTGGTGGTGGTATCAGGTGTTTTGCCGTAGTGGTGGGAAAACTGAACAACATAATCCCCCCAGCTCTGCTGTTAAAAGCATTACGTCAAGGCAACAGCCTCGATTACCAATGACAACATGTTATTAAATCACAAGACAAAGACTGTAAACCAGAATGGCTCTGTCCACCATCAGACCAACTGTGACACGGTAAGTTGGAGCCAAAGGAGCTCCGAACTGAATTGTGTTTTGCCGCTTGCTTGTGCAAGACCCTGCTTGAATACTGGACTTCAGCAATCCTCTCCTATCCCTCTTGCATGATGGGACTGCAATCACAACTTTTGGGGACTGTCATGAGAGCTGGTGGCAATCTAGACTAAATGCCAACCTGACAGTACGTGGCATGCATATTCATGTTTCATGGATGAATCTGTTAACCTTAGGACTAAGCTAATGCCACAAATGAAATTCAACAGCTTTTAGTCATGACATCTCAGTGTGAGAGGCTTCCAGAATCTGAGTGACTTCTGTGTTCAGAATACCAACTTATCTTTCAACAAACCGTCACAGCGTCACAGAGTACTCCAGTTTGCTGACCAGGCTTCTCTCTCTCTCTCTCTCTCTCTCTCTCTCTCTCTCTCTCTCTCTCTCCTCTCCTCTCCTCTCCTCTCCTCTCCTCTCCTCTCCTCTCCTCTCCTCTCCCCTCCTCTCCTCTCCCCTCCATCCCTCCCTTCCCCTTCATCCTTCAATCCGTTATCCTCTCCCCTCCATCCCTCCCTCCCTATATTTCCTTTATTTAATTTTTTAGGTATGTACACGTATTTTGCCTGTATGTGTTTTGTCTGTGGAGTCCAGAAAAAGACATCAGATCATCTGGAGCTAGCGTTACAGAGAGCTTCAAACAGCCATGTGTAGGCTGGGAATCAAACCTGGAACCTCTGGAAGAACCCCAAGTACTTTTAACCACTGATCCATCTCTCCAGATCCTACTACCAGTTGTAATAAGCCATATAAATTAACAAACTCCAATGTTCAAGACACAAGAAAAGTTAAAAGAAAGCTCCAACTGAAGAATGAGAATCTGAGAGTTACATAATGTTATCACAGAGCTACAAAATATTTTTTAAATATACCACTTATAAACATATTCTAGAATCCATTTCATCTCTCCTCTCTTCTCCTCATCCTATTGTCTCACCATCACTCCACATAGCAGAGAAGAATCTAAAACCAAGCATTTTGTTAAAACTATAGTCTGGGTATCAAAGAATAATGGACACACATTACAGATGCCAACTGACAAGCATAAAGATTGACAGAGATGCTGGGAGCCGGAGCCGGAGCTCAGTGGTACTGGGCTTGCCTAGTGCGTGTGAGGCCCCAGGTTCCCAGCACCAAAATCAGGGGAAGGAAATGGGAAGCTATTTGGCAATTGAGAAGCAACACATAAAAAATATCAAAGAGGGAAACTGGGAACCTGGAAAGACATTTTAAAGAGAGCTGAAACACCCTGAAGATGTGAAATTCTGCACACACATCACTAAGGAAATGGCTTTCCCAACTGGTTCATTGAAAGCAAAAAAAAAAAAAAAAAAAAGAAAGAAAGAAAACAGACAGAAACAGATCCACACAATGAACAATGAAGAAGGTGACAAAGTCTGTGAGAATGACTGTGAAAATCAGGAAGTAAAAATCTCAATAGAGACTCTATCCCAAAAATGTCATGGGAGAAAACTATGACATGATATATGGTAATTTGAATATACTCAAAAATTTACAAAAAAATGAAAACTATATTGAATATTTAAGGACTAAGAAAAGAAACAAGGCCAGACAGGTGGCTCTTGCTGCCAAGCCCAACGACCTGTGCTCCGTCCCCACGGCCTACATGGTGGGAGGAGAGAACTGACTCCCTACGCTGCCGCCTGACATCCACGTGTGTGCCACAGCATGTGGGACCACATACACAGACTAAAACACGTAAACAGAAAATGCAAGAAAAACTCAGAATGGGGATAGGTTTTTTAAAAGTTGATTGGGCTCAGGAGGGAGAAACGGATAAGATCAAGTCAAAAATGAAGGGCCCAGGGGCAAATGGACCACAATGAAAAATGGAAAAAGAAACATTGAACAAAACAAGAAGTCAGCGTGAGAGCGGGGTGTGTGAAGGAAGCCGGGGAACCAGAGAGGAAGTCAAGACCGTGTGGGGATGGAGTCCCTAAAAGGGATCAGAAAAGACATGGCATTTAAAGACTTGGTCTGACTCATGAGAAGACTCCGGACCACAAAGAAGAACCAAACCTGGATGCTGCCAGCACGTGACAAGTGTCTGCAAACTTTCACCCACATCTGCTGGCCCTGAGTAAACCTAGGGGAAGGGTGGAAAGGTAGCAGCAAAAGTATTCAACTTCTCCCAAGATGAGGGGTGGAAAAGAAAAAAAAAAGTCTTCAACTTCGTTTTTTGTTTTGTTTTGTTTTTTGTTTTTCGAGACAGGGTTTCTCTGTAGCTTTAGAGCCTGTCCTGGAACTTGCTCTTGTAGACCAGGCTGGCCTCGAACTCACAGAGATTCACCTGCCACTGCCTCCCGAGTGCTGGGATTAAAGGTGTGTACCACCACCGCCCAGCAAAAGTATTCAAGTTCAAAGATCAAGAAAATAACACTCCAGGTGTCACGTAAAGGTATCCAGTAGTTCACAGAGTGAAAACCAAACCAAAACAAAACAAAACACAAAGCTCATCATCAGAATTTTCAAAAACAATATACAAAGCCACAAAAACCCTGAGCTCCATTCTCCAACAAGAAGGCAGAATGAATCAAGAGCAGAGGTAGAGGGGATTGAGACCAGGGAATAACATCCGTGTGGACAAGCCACAGAGTAGTTCAAACCCGTTCTTAAAAACTGCCTTTCCAATTAACAGATGATTAAATGAGGGAAAAGAGGGGAGAGGGGAGGAACTTCAAATCCCCAAAAATGCATGT
>NW_004949099.1:38564429-38583981 GCF_000317375.1 Microtus ochrogaster | reverse complement strand
CCATGCTTAATCTCGTAAAAAAAAAAAAAAAAAAAAAAAAAAAACCTAATAAACAGCATAGCCACTGAAGGGCAAAGGGAGGGAGCTAATGTAAATAACTTGGGAAAACCAAATCTCACTCTGAGACTCAGTGCAGAAAGGACGGCACACAAATGCTTTGGCTGGGGGACTTGTTCTTCATACTGACTCTAGAGTGATATTACATGAATTCTATGATTAGGATTGGACGATGAGATCCAAGATTTATGCTGTCTGAAAAAGATCAAGTATGAAAGATGCCAAAAGGACTCAGATCAAATCAAACAGATGCCCAAGAGCCACAGCTCGGACCAATGAAGCAAGAAAACAACTGACGGTAGCCAACTCGTACACAGAGTAGAGAAAGGCAAGAATCCATGGCATGGCTGCGTGAGCACAAATAGTTATTCTGATTGATTGATTAATTAACTAATTAGAGATGTGATAAAGTTCTTTTGACAGAATTCTAACTAACATATATGGTATGGATGATAGGAATTGAAATCCCTCCCGACTGGACTAACAATACAAAAAACCAAACCAACAATCATCAGTGGATGCTAGAACTGGGGGCAGAGGCTTTGTGAATGCTACCACTATGTACAATGAATATCCACCAACAGAACTGTTTTAAGACAGACTTCTAAAGTCAGAAGGAGCTTTCAATTTTAAAGTTATTTAATACCCCCAATATAGCTTTGTCACTTGATGCCTTTCACCCGTGGGTACAAAAGGAGGGGGTATTAGTACTAGACCGAGACTGTCTTGACAGGATAAATCCTTTGTTGCCCATTCCCTAATAGGGAGAAATAGGAGGGTCACACCCAGTGAATGGGACTCTCGGGAGGCAGGAGCTAAGTTTGCATCCCAGTCAGTCATAGGGAATTCAGGACCAGTGTCTGATTCTTGCCTGAGGGATCTTCTGGTCACACGTGGCCAGAAAGCAAGAGGACGCTTACTGATGTTTGAGAAGAATCAGTAGCTCTGTCCCAGAGGTGGGATAAGGGCCGGACTAATCTTGGAGACTGGATAGGAGCTAGGAAGGATGGCCAAGGGGCTGTGTTCAAAGTGATGCTTTCTAAGAGAATTTCTGTCAAAGAAAGAAAGGACTCTGAAGTTGAGGGATTCAAGACAGACTGAAGACAAAGGCATCAGAAACTTTGTGAAGAAATAGCAGCCTTCCAGGCCTGGGAACAGAAGCCCAGGGCAGGTCTTCAGGAAAGCCTCAAAAGAGCTCATGCGCAGTCCCGTGTGACCTTCTGAGCCCATCCATCCCCTTCGCTGTGCTCCCAGCTATGAGAGAAGCTGTCCACACTCTTTTCCCCAAAGGCAGGCAGTAGCAGCTGCATCTGAGCAGGTATCTAAACTCTAATGGAGTGCCAAGTTTCAGTTATTACACAGCCACCTAGTTACCAACTGAGACTGTCTGACCATAGAATTCTTTATAAATAAAAGAGATGGCATGGACTCTGAGACATTTTCATCTATGACAGAAGGGAAATGTTGCCCCCTCACATACATCCTAAAGGGCAAGTGAGATTGCGAACCACAGCCCTGATGGCATCCAACCTTTATGTCTGTTTCCATTGTTGAGAACAGATCATCACAGAAGCCATTTCCAACCATGAGGCAGAGGGCTGCCCCTCCCTGATGAGTATTCACCAAGGTTTACAGGGGATGAACCTGGGTCCAGCTCTTATACCAGGCCACCTGATAACATACAGTTGCATGCAGTCCCATACAACTATAGGTGTGACTCGGGAGGACTCTGGAGATGCCTTGGGCATGCTGCTATACTTCTGACATCCCAATGATATACATTCTTAAGGATTGACTTGAAATGGCCAAGTTGAATTAGAACCTCAGAAAAACAAGTTTCTGCAGTTCTGGGAAAATACATCTGTCTATGGATTTCCAAGACTCTGTGAAAACACATCCAGATGCCATTGGAGGGAAGGAGAAAAGGCAAGACAGGGCAGGAATGTTGTGAGGCAGGGGTACTTCCACCTATCCCCTTCCACACTGTTGCCTACACAGTGAGTTAAAAACCTGCCCCTCTACACAATCTAGACTAGGGAAATGAAGGACTCACAAGGGCAGGTCCACCGGCAGCCACAGGTCTCCTCCACTCGAATAGGGGACTGGTTGTTGGAACATGAAGGCCTGGGGCCATGGTCACAGTTGACTCTGTGACTCTGCAGCAAAGTCTGGCCATTTGGCAAGCAGGTCACTGTATGGCATTGATCTGGCAAGGTCCAGACATCCCCAGGCTTCAAAAAGAGAAAACAGATTTGAGAAAGGATCAAGATGAGTCACACTAAATCTAAATCCACCCACCATGTCACTGCCTGCCTCTGAAGATGGGCCAGGGCTGGACCACAGCCTTACGTTAAGGAGGCTCTACATGAGATTTGCCTCAAAATAGACTAAAAACAAGCAGGAAAATGAGGCTAAAACCAACCAGGGTAAAACTAGTCAATAAGAACAAAGGCCCCCAACATTTATTTCTAACCTTTCCCCCAAATCAACAGGAAGGGACTTACCTTCTTCTCATTCCCGTCCTCGTCCACACAAACTCCAGAAAACCCTGAAACGGACATAGAAAAACTTGAGTAATCACCTACAACCAAGAATTCTAAACCATTCACATTTGCTACTCAACACACATCTGCTAGTCAATGCACAACATCTGCTAGTTAATGCACGACATCTGCAAGTCAACACATGGCATCTGCTAGTCAATGCACAACATCTGCTAGTCAGCACACAACATCTGCTAGTTAATGCATGACATCTGCAGGTCAATGCACAAAATCTGCTAGTCAATGCACAAAATCTGCTAGTCAATGCTCAAAATCTGCAAGACAATGCATGATATCTGCTAGTCAACACACAACATCTGCTAGTCAATGCACATCTACTAGTCAATGTACCACATCTGCTAGTCAACACATATCTGCTAGTCAACACATAACATCTACTAGTCAACACATAACATCTGCTAGTCAATGCACAACATCTGCTAGTCAGTTATATCTGTAAGTCAACTCATGACATCTGCAAGTCAACACACGACATCTGAAAGTCAACACACAACATCTGCAAGTCAACACACAACATCTGCTAGTCAACACACATCTGCTAGTCAACACAAAACATCTGCTAGTCAACACACAACATTTGCAAGCCAGTGCACGACATCTGCTAGTCAATGCACAACATCTGCTAGTCAATACACAACATCTGTTAGTTAACACACAACATCTGTTAGTTAACACACTACATCTGCTAGTCAACATAACTCTAAAAAGAATCTGAGTGGGCTTCATATTGACAATATGAGTAAACAAGGAGGTGACAATCTTATGGTCCTTCAGATGTACTTTATGATAATTAATAATTATGATAATGATAGCTATCACATGCAGTAACTTTCATGCTTGCCAGCAGTAGATATGGGGGGGGGGGGGGTGAAGCAAGATCCATAAAACTTGAAAGAGATATACTTCATGGTTGCTGCCAAGGTAGCTACCATCTATAAGGAAAGGTCTGTAACTCTGCAGAAGGTTTTAATTTAAAACTATTTACAGGGGCTGGAGCGACGGCTCAATGGTTAAGAGCACTGGCTGCTCTTCCAGAGGACCCAAGTTCAATTCCCAGCACCCACATGGCAGCTCACAACCATCTGTAACTCCAGTTCCAGGGGATCTGATACCCTCACACCAATGCACATAAAATCAAGTTAAATAAATCATAAAAAATAATAACTACATTAATATATACACCAGGCCAGAAAACAAAACATGTTTCTAACCTAGAATCAATTTAACCTGTGGTCCTTCAATATTGGCTTCGATGACGTATTTCTAAAGTCCTGTGTGTGTGTGTGTGTGTGTGTGTGTGTGTGTGTGTGTGTGTGTGTGTATACAGCAAATATAGGAGCATGACCTGTAGGATGCTGGGGTTCCTTGCTTAGATCTCCCAATTCTTACATCCAAAGTCCCAGGACAAACAAGCCAGGACTTCTGCTTCTGCTTAAAAAGTTGGATGGACATTTCAAAGAAGCAGGATGGTGCACAGAAACTTTTCCAGAGCCCCCTGGAGGTGACAGTATATGCCTTCAGCAAGCAATGTGAAAGTTCTGAATCATATGGCAATCTTCATTTAAGACTAAATTTTATACATCAGCATCCTTGAGTCACCAGAGTGGTAGTTTGGCTTTTATTCGCTTTCTGGTTTAGTAGTGGTCATGGTGGCAGTAGTTGTATGAGAACTGGAAAAAAACATATATCAGACAACTTACCAGAGCATAGTTTATGGAAGAAGGAATTGCCCAGGGTAACGAGGGTGGGGAGGTCTTCAACCTGCTGGAACTTTACCACGTTGGAGTTGGCCCCTGGGCCTGCCAAGATCCTCAGCTGGGCTTCATCGTAACGATCCCCAACCCCAATGGGGAACACTGCCACTCCTAAATTAGCCAAGCAATGAGAAAGGGTCTAGGTCAGATGAGAACAACATACACACTGCATCTAGCACTATGCAGAGCCCCTGCGATGCAGGCCACACACACGGCAAGCCTGCGAGGGAGAGGTGCACACAGGCAGCACATACTGTGAGCTGCTCCTGTTCCTCAGGCTCCCTTCTCAGCAAAGGGGATACAGCAGTGAGCCAAGCAGATTAAAGCCCCCCGTCTCCTGTCTCCATGGCTAACACTAGAGGAATGCAAACAGCGCACACACAAAATAGTAAATGGCACATTCAGGTGTAGACAGATGCTTGGAAGAAACTATGAAATGAGAAGCAGGGGAAATGCAGAGGGGAAAAAAATAATCATTTCATGGGGAAAGACCTGTGTGGTGGTTTGAAATGGCCCACAAAGGGAGTGGCACTATTAGGAGGTGTGGCCTTGTTGGAGGAAGCATGTTACTGTAGGGGTGGGCTTCGACATCTTTTCCTCAGGTTTCACTCAATGTGACAGTCAGTTGACTTCCTATTGTCTGCAAGACGTAGCTCTCTCAGCTCCAGCACCTTGTCTGCCTGCATGCCACCCTGTTCCCTGTCATGACCATAATGGACACCACCCTCAATCAAATGTTTTCTTCCTAAGAGTGTTGGTGGTGTCTGGTCACAGCAATAGTGAACCCTAACTAAGACAGCCTGGAGAAGTCATGAAGGTGCCGAGAACACAGCTGGGCAAGAAATGCCCCACACGGAGAGTGTGGCAAATATAAAAGGCCAGAGTGGAAACAGAACATAGAGCATGCACGAGAGGACATGAGGTCTGCAGTGTGCAAACCCTCACCGGACACAGCACCAACCCAATGTCTTCTCCGAAGGAAACAGAAAGCCAAGACCACGGAGGGATGGCAGGAGCTCGTCTGTCCAGCTGCCGTGCTGAGTATAAGCTATGAGGATGGGAGCTGGGGTCCCACTTAGAAGGCTGTCCCTGTCTCTTGGGTGTGAGGTGGTGGTGTTGGCACGCAGTAGAATGAGTCTCAGTATTTTCTGAAGATTTGGCTATTTGATTGGTTACGTTTGAGAGAAAGGGGGGACCCCACAGGGGCTGGGATTTCTAACCTGTATAGCTTCAAAGAATGGAAAAGATGACTGGAGAAGGAATTGTGGGGATGCAGCAGGAGTAGAGTTACTGATGAACTGTGTGTCAGATCTAGGCTAAGTGAGGTCAGAAGTCTGAGACAGCAATGTCAAGATCAGTGGTCCATAAATATTTTTAGACCCGTGACCCTGAAAGAGATCACTCAAAGGGATGAGTGTGAAAAGAAGAGGCTGGGGACCCAGCTCAGTAGTAGAGTGCTTGCCTAATGTCTGCAAGACCCAGGGTTAAGTGCCCACCACTGCAAGAGACGGGGGGGGGGGGATGCCCACCTACCCACGCATCCAGCCTTTCAGCGGGATCTCAGGATTGAGCAACAGACACTTACGGTTGGATGTGGCAGCATCCGCTGCTGTGTCCACTGAATCCAAGGAGGTGTCCATGATGAGGATGACCACTGCTTTGGAGGCTCCAGGCCTGGCTCCGTGGATTTGTGAAGTTACATAGCGCACGGCAAAGGCCAGA
Organism: Microtus ochrogaster; assembly: GCF_000317375.1. Lineage (NCBI taxonomy): Eukaryota > Metazoa > Chordata > Mammalia > Rodentia > Cricetidae > Microtus > Microtus ochrogaster. The sequence goes on along the minus strand of NW_004949099.1, from coordinate 38,577,884 downwards.
GCATCCCCTGAGGAAGAAGAATGGTCTAAGTCTGGACTGAGCACAAGGAGTGGGTTTTCTAAACCCTCTGAGTATTGGGCTTAAAGTGGACCCTCAGTGAATTCAAAAGATGAACAGTTATGACTCAGAGCAACACTTGGGACAAGGAAGAGACCCAGGGGACCATCTAACTCCTTGCCATCCAAAAGAAGAAACTCAGGCCAAGGATTAAAGTTACTGGCCAAGATCATCCGGTCCCTAAAGTCAAGATCAGAACCAGAATGCAGATTTTCCATCTAGCTTGTGGGTCCAGCATTACCAACTTGGCTGGGGCCACCCTCCCGCTGCATGAGGTCCACCAGACTCAGTAGGTGGGCTTTCTCCTGGGCCACATTCCATGGTATGTCGATGGTATTGATGCTTCCATACTGCATGACGGACACCTGAGTAAGGTGGGGCCCTAACAGAAGAGAAAAGGGGAGACATTTAGAAGAAAGTGGACCCCAGGAAGAGCAGCTCCTACCTGCAGCCTCGGGGGCATCACTCACCAATGTTGGCCTTTGAAATGAAAGCCTTGGCAAAACTCTTCATGGTATCAAAGTAAGACTCTGGCAAACCGGAGGAGCCATCCAGGAGGAGGACCACATCCAGGGGTTGGCTGCAGTCTGCCAAGAGGAACAAGAAGATGAGTACACGGTGCCAACAGAAGAGCAGCCGTCAGCCACCAGCACAGCCAGTGGCTCCTCAGGGCAGCACTGAGCACATGGCTACACCAAGTAGAGGGGCATTTACCACTGAGGTCACAGCATGGGACTGGGACAGTTAGAGGGGCAGAGGAGGCAGTTCCTGCATCTGAGTTCTGTAGATTGAGAGACATTGAAAAGATTCCAGTCCCACCCACAGGCCTGCCATGCCTGCAAACGGAAGGAAGGGGCTGCACTCTCAAAAGCAGGAAAAGTAAGTGGGGCTGTGTGGGGAGCAAGGGAGTCAGAAATCTCTATATATGAAAATGTCATTGTAAGACCCATGATTGTGAGAATTAACTAAACAATAACTAAAGCAATTAATAAGGAAATGGACTTCTTGTTACTGGGTCTAAACCTGGATAAATAAGGGGAAAGACATAGTATAGTGTGTAACGGGAAAGAGCCTTGTGACCTTTGAAGGGGTCATGAAAATGTGGCTTCTGTACATGGAAGAGAAGGAAGCTGTATCATGAGAAAACTCGGACAGAACGTATGCTAACGCCAAGGCAAACAACACAGTTAGCACAGTTACTTCTCTTATTAGCAGAAAAAAAAAATAAAGCAATATAAACTAAATAAAACAAAAACCAGGACTGAGTGCAGGGATGGAGAGACAGTAAAAGCAGCTGGTTCTTCTGCTTTAGCGACACCAGCTTGTCATCCTAGCTCCTCAGGAGGGCTGCAGCTTGTAAGGCCTGCTTGGGGCAGCATGAGCTTCAGGTCAGTCTGGGCAGCTTTGTAAGATCCTGTCTCAAAAGGGAAAGGAAGAGAGGGCTAGGTGGCTCCATGATAGGGCACTTGCCCAGCTCAGACCAAGCCGTAGGTTCAATCTTTAGTCTCAGCATAGAAACAATCAAACTAGATACTGGTTTGACACTGATATAAATTAAGAAGGCAACAGTTTAATCCCAGCCCTCAGAGGCAGAGGCAGGAGGATCTCCGTGAGTTTGAGTCATGCCTGGTCTACATGGAGAGTTCCAGGTCAGTCAGGGTCACTTAGTGAGACCCTGACTCAAAACAAAGAAAAAAAAAACAGCAACAGCAACAGCAGCACGTTTTGCGTCTTCACCGCCTGCTAGATGCTGTGTCAATCATTTCACAAATAGTTGCTACTATCCGCACTTCATAGACAGGGAGCATGGCAAGCCCAAAATCGTCAGCCACTGAGTGGCAGTTCTGGACTCTGGGTCTGGATCTGTCTGTTTAATCTACACCTCTTTCCTGACTGCCCCCCCCCAGGCCCACAGCTTTGCCTCCAAGAACATAAGATACTTGGAATAATTCCAGGCATCAACATGACCCTAAAGAGAAGTAACCATCACCAAAACTAGCAGAAGTTAGCTGCCAGGCAGAAAGTGAGTCTGGACTGGGTGTGGGGTAGATTAAGACTTGCAATTTTTCTATGCATTCCCTGTATTATTTAAATTGTAACAATGGGCCCCTACTACCACTGAATTTACAAGCCTGGGCAATAAGAAAAGATCCTTCTCACCCAAGGAATAACAGTTCAACTCTCTTCCTGGAAGAAAAGGAGAAACACAGGCAGGGTGAGGCAGGACTGTGAGCTAGGAAGATAGCATTAGAACCCAGGGCTTCTGGCACCATCAGAGGCACACAGTGCCTCGGCCATCACACACAGGGTACCAGCGTACCAGGAGTGGGGGAGAGGGTGGGCAGCTGCAGCCCCTCCCTGGAGCAGCATCTCTGCAGGACCAAGTCAGGAGCCTCTCGGGGAAGTGTCTCAAAGTCTCGGATGAAGATGGGAGCGTGGGGCCAGCCAATTCTCTCCAGTTCCTGTGGGTTGGCATGGGGACCCACCCCAATGGGTACCACCTGGATGTCTCCAGGCATCCTCTTGATCTCATCCGAGGCAGGGTTCCCTGTGACCATGTAGACGAGATTAGGTGCCTGCTTCCGGTCCCCCTGGCTGGGAGAGAAGCTGTGCTCAGAAAGGTACTGTAGGGCCTGCGCCGTGTTGGTCCTGTTGCCACCGTGGTAACGGATCTCCCGCACGTGCCGCAGCACATCGTCCTTGGTCTGGGCCTCATTGAAGGTGTATTCCACGGTCACCTTGTATGAATACTGCAGCACCGAGATGTGGATGCCCTGCTGGCCCACATCCATGCGCTGTATCACCTCCTCCAGGAACTCCTTGCTCTTATTGAAGTTGGCTTCACCAATTTCGTCTGATCCCTCCAGGACAAAGACCACATCCAGAACCATGGACTTCCGCTTAGGTCCAGGTGATGAAATCCCAAGGATCCCTGGACCCGTAGTGATTTGTGCTACCTGGGGTGGCTGAGTAGGAGCCTGGGCCTCAGGGGCAAGGTCACAGAGGTAGTTGATTATCTCATCCCTTCTCTGCTCCAGTTCATCCACCCCACTGAGCAGAAAGGCCTTGTTTTCGGGGGCCTGCTTCTCAATGAGGCGGATCTGCTTGAGACTGGCATGTGGCCCAATGCCCACCGGGATCACACTGACCTTCTTCTTCTTCAGGCCCTGGACATAGCGGACCAAATTCCTGGCCAGGCGTGGTGGCTCCTGGCTAGCCGTTAGAAGCAGAGCGATGCGGGAGGCTTCGGGGCGATCAACTTTGCCAAAGATCTGGAACATTGTGTACTTCAAAACCTCGCTGGTAGAGGCCACCTGGCTACCTGCATACTTCACCTGGCTGGCAATGCGCCGAAGCTCTGAGGGCCTTTTGCGGGCTGTGAGGTCAATGTAGGCATGGGACCCATCGTGGTACTCAACCACCGCCACACGAATGCGCCTCTGGGAGATGTGCAGCCTCTCCATCATGCCCACCACAAAAGTCTTGAGTACTTCAAACTCAGCCTCGGAAAGCCTGGAGGAGCCATCCAGCAGGAAGACAAGATCTAGGAGCTTGCTGCAGTAGAAGCTGTGCAGAGGTGGCTCAGGGGTGTCCTCAACATATGGGGTGGTAGAACTGACCGGGGCGTCTGTTGGGGGTACCGCCAGGCCTCCAGGCTCCCGGCAAGCTTCACAGGTAAGGTTGACACCATCGCAATGACTGTGGCAGAAGGGAAAGAAACTAAAATAATTCAGAAAGAACCAGTGGGCAGGTAGGACCATCTCACGGGTCCACTATAGAACCTCCCATCTGCTCCCACTGAGGGCCTTTCACCCTAATGAGATGTCACTTTTGACATTTGTTCCCAAGTGTGTCTTCAACACACAAGCATGCGTGCATGCGCACGCACACACACACACACACACACACACACGCATGCATGCACACTCACGAGAGAGGGGAGGAAGCAGAGCCTTCCTTAAGGCTTTAATCCATCTTAGAAACTGAAAAACAGTCTTTGTTGTTCTAAGCCCTCCACAGCCATTTAATGTTGACTTCTTTCCAATCTATGTCTCCAACCATATTAATATTTAATTATAATCCAAACCTTCTTATAAGTGTCTCCAAGGACAAATATCTTTCTAAAATGTTGGCACATGCCGGAACTTGTAAATGTTCCACTGGAGATAAATGGCTTACATTAGAAACCATTATAGATGTTATTGGAATTTAAGCTGTATGGATTTTGATGCATGTTTAATTATGTCAGGCCTTAAGGAAAAGAAGAAAAAAACTAGAGTAAGATTTTAGAAAGATGAATGAAAGTTTAAAACCCTGCCATTTCATCTAGCAGAAGAAAAGACCGTGGGAGGGCTAGGTGTGGTGGCTCCGGGAAGTGACAGTAACACCACCATCTCTTCTGCCCACAGGCAGATGGTGAACACAGAGTGTCTACCAAGAACTGGCTAGCCCTCAGCCCCGCCCCAGGATACCCACAGTTTGTGTTGAATCATCACCTAGTCCACGAATTTCTAGAGTATCAGACAACCTTCCAGGCTTTTCTAATCACTGTAGCCTTTTGCCGTGTTCTAGAAAGTAAAGGAACAGGCCAGTCCACAGAGAAAATGAAGATGTGCTATGGTGGGGATCCCCACAGGATGGGGTCTCCTCCATTCTGCACCCTTGGTCTTCAGTCTTTACAATAAATCTGAGAAGGTGACCTAAACCCTGAGCCGGTCCCATGGTCTCACTGCCAGCCAATGTCCCCAACTTTGAAACTTGTGCACATCGTGGGCAGTAACAGCTGCCCCTCTCTGCAGGCCAGCTGAAGAGACATGAGGCGCCTGGAGCTTCCATGCCCTTCGAGCTGGACACCCTAAGTAAGCTTGCAGTGAACACCCTTTCCTTACTCCTCAGGTCTGTTTCAGCACAATGAAGCTGGGTGGGATCTTACCGGGAAGTCAGTTCCTACCTCCTCCTAATCCTGCGATTTATTGCCTCCATCCTTGGTTAACGGTGCATGAGTGACATACTTTCTGGTTTCCTGTGCTTGCTAGAAAATTCACCCTGGGCAGTGCTTGCTCTTGTTTGTGCAGATGGTGGCGGCAGGATCTGGCTATGGCAGCTGTGGCCGCAACCCCTCCCCAGTGACTTAAGGTTCTCAAGTTGAGGCTCCCATTATTCTTGATTGGTGTCAGGGAGTGGTGCTGACTGTGTGATCGTTTTAATAAATGTTCCCGACCTAAGGGCAGGACTTCAGAAAACCCAGGAATCCGCCTCAGGACTCCTCTCCTCCCCAAAGCCAGGTTCCCAGAGTTTGTTCCAGCAAGAGCCCAAGGTAGCAGTGACTGTCTTCCCTCTCAGCTCTGAAAAGCCACGTCCTGCGGCCTGGACCACAGCCCTAAGATGCTTGTGTTACACTTAGGGCCAAGGACCCCATCTCTCTTTTCCTTCCTACATTCACAAATCTCCCAAAATGCTTAATATCCGTAGATACTGGTCCTCAGATTGGATGTGATGCCCACTTACATAGTGAAGTAGAAATACTAACTGCCATTGCTTGGCCATACATGCTACATACGTGTGTTAGGATATTATATTCCATCCCCCAAAATGTGTATTTTCCACAAACAAAACAAAAAGTCTTTAACAAATACTGGGGGAGGGGGGGAGAATCTCTTCAAGAAAGAGAATCAGGTTCCAGAAACAAAACTCAACAGCACAGTAAAGGGATGGATGAATGGGTGGGTGAGTAGGTTGATGGACGGGTGGGTGGATGGATGGATGATTGGTGAGTGGGTTGATGGATGGGTGGTGGGTGAGTGGGAGGACGGATGGATGGATGGATGGATGGATGGATGGATGGATGGATGGATGGATTGGTGGATGAGTGGATAGATGGATGGATGAATGGATGGGTGGATGGGTGAGTGGATGGGTGGATGGGTGTGTGGATGGGTAGGTGGATGGATGGATGGATGGATGGATGGATGGATGGATGGATGGATGGGTGAATGAGTGGATGGATGGATACACAGGTGCATGGGTGCATGGATGAGCTAATTAAACTCAGCCTCAGTCCATGGTGCCCTGAGGTGTTTTCCAGGGCCCAGGTTCTGAGAGCCAGCATGGGGAACAGCCAGTCAAGAACTCTGCTTTACCAATTCTGACAGTGTGCAGGGTCATCAGGGTTCAAGGTAATTTTCTTTCCAGGGGCCAAACGTCGACCAGCCACCTCACACACAGGGCAGTCTTGGGGGTCCACACAGGTCTGCAGAAGTTCATCCAGGATTCTCCCTGCACAACACACCACGTTAGGAGCCCACCTCTCATATCAATCAGGTAGGTCCACCTGCCACTGAAGGAACCTGTCCCAGAAACCCACTCTCTAAGCTCCCAGGCGGTCACCTCACCACACAGGAAGCATCCTTCTTCTTTGGCACCTTGTCTGCCCCTCTGGAAAGCTGGGATGGGGCTTCCTACACATCTCTTCCCTTCCCAAGCCCTAAGACAAATGAAATCTTACCTCCAAACAGCTGGGGAGTGTCTGGGCTCGGCTAGCTCCTCTCAAGAGTGAACTCAATAACTTTAGAGCTAGTCTGTCTAACATGACATGCCATGAGGCTACTTCTATGTAAATGAGTCATAATTCAAAGAAATAAAGAGGCCTTTTCCTCACACCCACTAGCCATCACTGCATTGACCAGAATGTTGCTGCCACTGCAGCAAGTTCTGCTGGAAAGTGCTGCTCTCTTTAACCCAGGAGGCTGAGGCAAAAGGATAGCAAGTTTGAAGCCAGCCTGAGCTATACAGAAAGACTTTACAGGGAAGGAAGGAGGGAGGGAGGAAGAGAGGGAGGGAAAAAAGAATTGACTGTTCTATGTGATAAACCCAGAAATAAAAGGGATTTTCAGGAGGAATGGGGTGAAGCTAAGCGAAAGAGCACACGGGCATCAGAGCACAAAGGGCAGGTGAGACAACCCTAACGTGGCAAAACTCAGAGCCGGCCTGGCTTTGATACAGAGATCCAGGCAATCAGACTTGCTTGAGGTCCAGTGATGGGGCGGCAGGAGATACCCCCGGACAGAGGAGGCCAAGCTGAAGCAAAAGGAATACACCTAAGAGCCCGTTCCTCCATCTTGCTCGAGCCAAGGAGAGGCCTCACCTGAAGGGCAATGAGCATGGCACCCCTCCACACACTGCACAGGGCAAGCCAGAGGCTCGGGGTGCTGACAGGTGACTGGGCAGGCAGGCGCACAGCTGTTATAGCGCCACTCGCACTCGTAGCCATTTTCCCGAATGTTCCTCTCTTCACAGGTCTGGGCTGTGGAGACAGAGAAAGAGGTGGTGACCCTGGAAGCTCCAGGTGACCCTCAGCAACACAACAGTGTCTCTTCCTCCAGGATTTCTCCAGAAGTCTCCACATAGTCATCTTGACTCCACGACCCTACTCAGTCTGACTGTGAATTCCTTAATCTTGTCAACATATTAACCTTCTTCAGCATCCGTGTCCCCCTCACTCTTACGGAGATGCCTTCATCCCCATCTTAACTCCCATATTTCCATTATTCCTTTAGTTTTTTTATTTTTTAAATATATATATATATATTATGATTTAAAGTGTTTTCTTTTTTTTTAAAGATTTTATTTATTTATTATGTATACAACATTCTGCCTCCATGTATGTCTGCATGCCAGAAGAGGGCGCCAGATCTCATTACAGTTGGTTGTGAGCCACCATGTGGTTGCTGGGAATTGAACTCAGGACGTCTGGAAGAGGAGCCAGTGCTCTTAACCACTGAGCCATCTCTCCAGCCCCCACTATTCCTTTAGTATAAACTTCCTCACCCTGCCGCTTCATCCCCCTCCACCTGTGCCTCAGGGCACTGGGGCCAGCCCTCTCCACCCTACGAGTACTCTCCCGTCCTCCCCACAGACCTAGGTACTTATAGGAAAGTGCATCTGAGACTGTGGGACTTGGGAACTCACGGCACAGTGCGGGCGTCCTCCAGGCTACCACCTGGCCGTGTTGGGCACACACGTGGGCATAGGCAGCGATGGTGTCACAGAAACAGGTGCAGTCCCCAATGGACTCACAGGAGCAAGTGTCATAAATGCAGACGTCAAGGTATGGCTCAGGGTCCACCTACAAAAAAGAACCTCACATGGCCCCAACCTGAACCTGGGGTGAGAACTCTGGCTTATGGTTAGGGTGCTGGGGATGGGGTGGGGAGCTCCTGCACCAAGGAAATGTAGAACATGGGTCCTAGAGAATGAATGGATGAAGAGGCAAAAATTTCTTTGTTTCTAATCTGGATTCCACTAAGAAATACTAAGAAAAGCAGGGCTGGTAGCCTCTCCTGCATATTGAGATGCCCTCAGAATTTGCTAGAAGGTTCCCTCTGCTGTCTCCCACCTACCTGCCTAGCTGCCTGTCCCTCCCTGTAACCATGAGTGTGGAGTGTTTTTACACAAACACACAGATTGGTCACTCTCTGTCCTTGCCTCAATGCAGCAAACAAAATGTAGCGATGAATCAGAACACACAAGATGCCCCCCTGAGGAGCTATGGGGCAGCTCTGCTAGACAATAGGGCCTGGCTGGGCTCTGTTAGTTCCTGATCCCAAGTCTCCCTGTAGGGAGGCGTGTCTGCCCACAAGCATGATCAATCACATTGACCACTTCACTTTAATTGTCTCCAAAACATGCTACTATACCCTCTTGGCTTTTTAAAGTAGTTAAGAAGGAGATGCGTTCATTAGCCAACGAATTGCTGCTCCCAGAACATTTCATCATCCCATGAGCCCCAAGTCCTTCCCCCTGCCTTCCTTCTTCCAACACAGATACTAGCAAACCATAGACCTCTGGCAGGCTGGACATCTCTGGAAGGCTGAAGATCTGAGGTACATGTACTCAACTCATCCTCCGTATGTTCATGGTACTGCATAGCACAGGTGTGTGCACATGGCTGTGTTTTTGTGTACACATAATCACACATACTTACATGCATGCCTGTGAATGTGCCTGCATTTGTGCTTGCGTGTGTGTCACACACAAATGCCCAAAGAAAGAAGTCCATCTAACTCCAGAGAACTCATCACTCTCATTTGAGGCCGAGGAATAAAAGGATGCCAAAAATTCAAGGACCCCCAAAATCTCTGGCGTTAAGGCCAGGAGAAGTTAGGATGAGAAGAGGACTGGGGTCTGAAGCAGTGGTTTGCTGCTTTTCTTGTGTGTTGATGGTTGTGGGGGTCCTGATTGGGTCTGGTGACAAGGAAGGAATTCCCTGGCTCTGGCGGGATACATGCAAAGAGAACTAACTTCAGACCAAGAGACTTCTTGTGTATGGAAAAGTACTTGGCCAGCCATTGCTTTCCTCAAAAACTACCCATGTTCCCCCTCAGCTAGAAGCCCAGAAAGCTACCATGGTTTCTCAATAGGAATCATTTCAGGGCTCTGCCTAGGTAGTGTTCACATTAGACATTCACAGTCAAGGAAGTCACACATCTTTTTGACCACTCTGCCTCCCTCCACCCGCAAAAAGCCTCACCAGCCTGTTGCAGCCCTGGAAGATGTCGCTGGTAAGGATTCTGCAGGATGAGTCCACCATCGTCTGCTTCATGATGTTGTTATGGCAGGTGGCCGGGGAAACATCTAGCGACAGCTGGAACAGGAGAGAGTACCAGAGAGGCCGAACATCAGGCAGCCTTGTTGGAGGGACTCAGGCCAAAAGCCCAACTCTGCCACTGTCTATAGCTCCTGCCGCCACAGCCGCCATGAGAATAGGGGAACCCTTCATCTGCTGAGACCCCGGATGTACCTTTCTTGCATCGGCACACTGTGAGCTCACTTTCCAGGAATTCCCGAAGTCGACAGGGTCTTCCTCCACCTGAAGGCTGCTGCTAGTGAAGTCATTGTTCTGAATGCCATCAAAGTTCCCGCACAGGCCACAAACCTGATCCTGAGTGAGGGGCGGGGACACACACTGTAAACCTTGGCACACTCTCTGGGTCGGGGGAAGAAGGTACCAGGTGACCAAGGAGTCAGAAATCAGAGGAGGAGGAAGAAGAGGGGGAAACGGAGGAAGGAGGAGGAAGCAGACAGGGAGAGAGACCCAGGGAAGAAAGAAGGAGATCAGCAAAGTCTTGTCCTCATGCAGCCTTTCCCGGCACTTCCGCACTGACCCATCTCAAAGTCAAGGACGCAGAGAGAGGTGATGTGCCCAAGCGTCATGGTCAAGGGCAGCAGGCAGCTTGACCCCGGAGTCCCTCTGTGAATCATCAGCCTCCCTGGTCAGCCTGTAAGCTGAAATAGGAGCAAGCACCACTGTGCATGCGTGAGAGAAGGAACTAAGGAGGAAACAAGACAGCCCTGCTCTGCAGCAGACAGGAAGTCCCCTTACCCAGAGAACCGCAGCTTGTTCGGGGGAACAGGTTAAAATTCTACAGCGTGAGAAAGATCATCACAGAAGGGCTAACTATACACCTCTTTTGCCAGGCATGCGCACTGAGTCCAGCACAAGCCTGATCACAGAGAAACCATCAAGTAAGGACCTGGGATAACGGTGATCACAAACCCACCCTACTCTCCATACACAGACAGAACCCAGTTCATCCGTTTCTGCAGTACTGGCTTATAGGCACAGGTGTGAGTCATTCCGGAGCATCTAAGAAGGTTCCCAGTTGGACAAAAGTCACAGCATAGCCACTGCCTCTCTGAGCCCTGGGTAATGAAAACCCTCCTCTTCACCCACCAGTCTCCCTGGTCAAACTCTCGAAACTTTAGCCGCCTCGGGGTCCTTGTACATCCTACTCCATCCCCCCAGTTTCTCTCCCCCAGTGTTTACCATCCTCACTCCCTCTCTTCCATGAAGTGTAGTCATGTTACTTAGATTTTCTAGATGTGCATAGATAGATTTCAGATAGACATTCTTCATATCTCTCAAAGACTGCAGAATATGGCATTTAAAATATTTTAATAACTTAGGGTTTTTCATGGCAATGAGACATGTCTGCTCCTGGCAGCATCCATCTACTTCAGGAAGAAGATGGGCATCGAAAAGGATCCTTATGGAGTTTGATAGCCATTTGGGCAAGAAACTGCTCTTGCCTGGATTGATGCATGAACTGGACACAAAGAACCCGCAGAAAGAGGACTGCTGAACTTGCCTAAAGGTGAGATGGTCTTTCGGGGTTCCTGATTCATGAAGGAGTCTGCAAGACATTCTGCAGGACACAACAGATAGTGACTGAACTGACTTTGAAATTTCCTGCTTCATGGAAATGTCTCTGGATACTATGGGCCTGTAGGCCAAAGATGGATGCCCCAACAGTACAGAGGAACTTTGGGTGACTGTACAGGCAGCGAGATGTCTCTGTCATTTCTAGAGTTTTGAAAGTTGCTTACTTTTTGTTTGCTTAGGTAATATTGTATTCTTCTGGAGTCTTTGATGGAGTTGAAGAATAGATAGATAGTTATAGTTATAGTTTTCCATTGTTATGATAAAAGATAAAATAGATATAAATATTGTAACTGTAATTCTTGCTTGATAACTGTTTTGTTATATGTAATTTTGCTATGTTAAAGTTAAAGCCTTTCCTTTTTGTTTAAATAGAAAAAGGGGAAATGATGGAGGAAGGTCATTGGTTAAGTAATAAAGAAACTGCTTGGCCTCATAGGTTAAAACATAGGTGGGAAGAGTAAACAGAACAGAATGCTGGGAGGAAGAGGAAGTGAGTTCAGAGGCCATGCTCCCCTCTCCCAGGCAGATGCCATGAAGCAAGCTGCCAGGTCAGATATGCTGAATCTTTCCCGGTAAGACTGATGCTACACAGATTATTAGAGATGGGTTGATCAGGATATGAGAATTAGCCTGTAAGGGCTAGAGTTAATGGGCCAAGCAGTGTTTAAAAGAATACAGTTTGTGTGTTGTTATTTCAGGGCATAAGCTAGCCAGGCGACCAGGAGCTGGGGCGGCAGGAACACAGCCTGCAGCTCCTACTACAATGAAGACTCTACTCCTGCATCAGACAGGGTTCATCAAGCTAACCTGTCTAAAGTCATGTCCCCATAAGAACACAATCTCCACTGTGGTGATGGAAAGCAAACTGTTGGCTCCACCAAAGATGTCTGTCCTGAACCTGAGAACTGTGACTGTGTTACCCCACTCGGGACTACAATTTTCACATGGCTTCCGTGTGCAGTTGGATCCCCCAAAGGCTTATTCTCTGAAAGTTTGGGTCCCCAGTGTGACACTGAGAGATGGTGTAACCTTCAGCAGGTGGGACCTAGTTAGATGCAATTGGGTCACTGGTGATGTCATCCTTAGAACAGATGATGTCATTCTCATAGGACCCCAGTCAGTTCCCACACCATATGAGCTTTGTTCTTGTTGTTTCTTCCTAGAAATGGAGATAAAGTAGCTTAGCAGATACAGAGGCATCAGCTGCCAAGCATGGTGATCTGAATTCGATCCCTGGAACCCACGCAGGAGGCCTAGAGGGAATTAAGTTGTCCTCTGCCCTCTACATACCATGGCACATACATGCCCACACAGATAGATAGATAGATAGATAGATAGATAGATAGATAGATAGATAGATAGATAGATAGATACATGCATACATACATACATACATACATACATACATACATACGTGGTGAATGGGAGATAGATAGATAGATAGATAGATAGATAGATAGATAGATAGATAGATAGATAGACTGAATTTTAATTAAAATAAGATTTATCAGGCTAGGCCCTTGAATCTCTCTGAGTCCCTCTCTCATATGTGACCCCTCTGTATGTAGCCATTTTTCCTTTTCTGTCTACTGTTCCTTAATTCCTCACTGCCATAGCCAGGCCAATGCCTGCCACAGACCAAACAGATGGAACCACCCAGTCCTACACTTTCAACCTCCAACAACCGTAAGAGTTGAATAAGCCTCTTTCCTTCATAAAGTACTCAGCTTAGAGTGTCCAGAACATGGGGAAATCCCCAGGACAAAGGAACGTGGTACTGTTAGGTTAAGATCTTGAGATAGGAAATTGTCCTGAGCCATCGAGGTGAGCTGTATGTAACCACGGAGTCTAACAAGGAGACAGAAAGAGGCAGAGTGTGCAAGGCATTGTGACCAACAGAAGCATGGAGGGGTGGGAAGGCTACTGAATAGCAACTCACTGAATACGGGAGGTGGGGCCACAAGCCAAGGAGTGCAGCCAGACTCCAGAATCAAGAAAGTGTCTTTGTCCCTTGAAATCTCCACAGGAGTGCAACACTACCAACTTTCTGACTTCTAGAGCTAAAATGTACTACACTTGTGCTGTTTAAAGATACTGCATTTGTCCATAGTGATTTGTCACAGCAGCATGAGATCTCTCTCTCTCTCTCTCTCTCTCTCTCTCTCTCTCTCTCTCTC